>NW_027513994.1:0-108823 GCF_048772815.1 Callospermophilus lateralis
TCCAATCTTCATGATTCTTTCAAGTATTGATCAGTACACCAATCAAACGTGGATGCCCAAGTTTTGTTCTTCTAGGTTGTAGCATTCGTTTGCAGGAACAGTTAGAAATTATAGGTTTCACTCTGTTTTCTCCTATATTGACAGATGCAGTTAGAACTCTAAATCCAACACGGTTTGTGCTAGCTTCTTGAAACTTGACACAATAAAGTAGTTCTACGTTCTATCTCTAAGGTTTGTTTCCTCTTGTATCCTAAAGCTGGGACTGGCGAATAACACTTATACTGAAAGGGGTTGCCAAACTTCCAACACACTAGAGTCTCCTGAAATCTCAACATATATTTTTTCATCCAATCTTCATGATACTTTCAAGTAATGATCAGTACACCAATCCCACTTGGATGCCAAAGTTTAGTTCTCCTAGATTGAAGCATTCTTTTGGAGTAACAGTTTGAATTTTTAGGTTTCACTCTGTTTTCTCCTATATTGACAAATGTAGTTCGAACTCTAAATCAAACACGGTTTGTGCTAGCTTCTTGAAACTTGAAACAGTAAAGTAGTTCTACATTCTGTTTTAATTTTTTGTTTCCTCTGGATGTAGACCTAAGCAGAGACTCACGAAAGACACATTCAATGAAAGGCGTTGTTAGGCTGCCAAAATACTACATTCTCCTGAAATCTCAAAATATTTTTTTTTCCGACCTTCATGATCATTTCATGTAATCAGCAGTACACCAATAAATCGTGGATGTTCAAGTTTCGTTCTCCAAGCTTGAAGCATTCGTTTGCAGTAACAGTTTGAATTTTTAGTTTTCACTCTGTTTTCTCCTATATTGACAGATGCAGTTCAAACTCTAAATCAAACATGGTTTGTGCTAGCTTCTTGAAACTTGACACGATAAAGTAGTTCTACGTTCTATCTCTAAGGTTTGTTTCCTCTTGATGTAGCCTTAAGCAGAGACTGGCGAATAACACTTTCAATGAAAGGCGTTGTTAAGCTTCCAAAAAACTACCGTCTCCTGAAATCTCAACATATATCTTTTCATCCAATCTTCATGATTCTTTCAAGTATTGATCAGTACACCAATCAAACGTGGATGCCCAAGTTTTGTTCTTCTAGGTTGTAGCATTCGTTTGCAGGAACAGTTAGAAATTATAGGTTTCACTCTGTTTTCTCCTATATTGACAGATGCAGTTAGAACTCTAAATCAAACACGGTTTGTGCTAGCTTCTTGAAACTTGACACAATAAAGTAGTTCTACGTTCTATCTCTAAGGTTTGTTTCCTCTTGTATCCTAAAGCTGGGACTGGCGAATAACACTTATACTGAAAGGGGTTGCCAAACTTCCAACACACTAGAGTCTCCTGAAATCTCAACATATATTTTTTCATCCAATCTTCATGATACTTTCAAGTAATGATGAGTACACCAATCCCACTTGGATGCCAAAGTTTAGTTCTCCTAGATTGAAGCATTCTTTTGGAGTAACAGTTTGAATTTTTAGGTTTCACTCTGTTTTCTCCTATATTGACAAATGTAGTTCGAACTCTAAATCAAACACGGTTTGTGCTAGCTTCTTGAAACTTGAAACAGTAAAGTAGTTCTACATTCTGTTTTAATTTTTTGTTTCCTCTGGATGTAGACCTAAGCAGAGACTCACGAAAGACACATTCAATGAAAGGCGTGGTTAGGCTGCCAAAATACTACATTCTCCTGAAATCTCAAAATATTTTTTTTTCCGACCTTCATGATCATTTCATGTAATCAGCAGTACACCAATAAATCGTGGATGTTCAAGTTTCGTTCTCCAAGCTTGAAGCATTCGTTTGCAGTAACAGTTTGAATTTTTAGTTTTCACTCTGTTTTCTCCTATATTGACAGATGCAGTTCAAACTCTAAATCAAACATGGTTTGTGCTAGCTTCTTGAAACTTGACACGATAAAGTAGTTCTACGTTCTATCTCTAAGGTTTGTTTCCTCTTGATGTAGCCTTAAGCAGAGACTGGCGAATAACACTTTCAATGAAAGGCGTTGTTAAGCTTCCAAAAAACTACCGTCTCCTGAAATCTCAACATATATCTTTTCATCCAATCTTCATGATTCTTTCAAGTATTGATCAGTACACCAATCAAACGTGGATGCCCAAGTTTTGTTCTTCTAGGTTGTAGCATTCGTTTGCAGGAACAGTTAGAAATTATAGGTTTCACTCTGTTTTCTCCTATATTGACAGATGCAGTTAGAACTCTAAATCAAACACGGTTTGTGCTAGCTTCTTGAAACTTGACACAATAAAGTAGTTCTACGTTCTATCTCTAAGGTTTGTTTCCTCTTGTATCCTAAAGCTGGGACTGGCGAATAACACTTATACTGAAAGGGGTTGCCAAACTTCCAACACACTAGAGTCTCCTGAAATCTCAACATATATTTTTTCATCCAATCTTCATGATACTTTCAAGTAATGATCAGTACACCAATCCCACTTGGATGCCAAAGTTTAGTTCTCCTAGATTGAAGCATTCTTTTGGAGTAACAGTTTGAATTTTTAGGTTTCACTCTGTTTTCTCCTATATTGACAAATGTAGTTCGAACTCTAAATCAAACACGGTTTGTGCTAGCTTCTTGAAACTTGAAACAGTAAAGTAGTTCTACATTCTGTTTTAATTTTTTGTTTCCTCTGGATGTAGACCTAAGCAGAGACTCACGAAAGACACATTCAATGAAAGGCGTGGTTAGGCTGCCAAAATACTACATTCTCCTGAAATCTCAAAATATTTTTTTTTTCGACCTTCATGATCATTTCATGTAATCAGCAGTACACCAATAAATCGTGGATGTTCAAGTTTCGTTCTCCAAGCTTGAAGCATTCGTTTGCAGTAACAGTTTGAATTTTTAGTTTTCACTCTGTTTTCTCCTATATTGACAGATGCAGTTCAAACTCTAAATCAAACATGGTTTGTGCTAGCTTCTTGAAACTTGACACGATAAAGTAGTTCTACGTTCTATCTCTAAGGTTTGTTTCCTCTTGATGTAGCCTTAAGCAGAGACTGGCGAATAACACTTTCAATGAAAGGCGTTGTTAAGCTTCCAAAAAACTACCGTCTCCTGAAATCTCAACATATATCTTTTCATCCAATCTTCATGATTCTTTCAAGTATTGATCAGTACACCAATCAAACGTGGATGCCCAAGTTTTGTTCTCCTAGGTTGTAGCATTCGTTTGCAGGAACAGTTAGAAATTATAGGTTTCACTCTGTTTTCTCCTATATTGACAGATGCAGTTAGAACTCTAAATCAAACACGGTTTGTGCTAGCTTCTTGAAACTTGACACAATAAAGTAGTTCTACGTTCTATCTCTAAGGTTTGTTTCCTCTTGTATCCTAAAGCTGGGACTGGCGAATAACACTTATACTGAAAGGGGTTGCCAAACTTCCAACACACTAGAGTCTCCTGAAATCTCAACATATATTTTTTCATCCAATCTTCATGATACTTTCAAGTAATGATCAGTACACCAATCCCACTTGGAGGCCAAAGTTTAGTTCTCCTAGATTGAAGCATTCTTTTGGAGTAACAGTTTGAATTTTTAGGTTTCACTCTGTTTTCTCCTATATTGACAAATGTAGTTCGAACTCTAAATCAAACACGGTTTGTGCTAGCTTCTTGAAACTTGAAACAGTAAAGTAGTTCTACATTCTGTTTTAATTTTTTGTTTCCTCTGGATGTAGACCTAAGCAGAGACTCACGAAAGACACATTCAATGAAAGGCGTGGTTAGGCTGCCAAAATACTACATTCTCCTGAAATCTCAAAATATTTTTTTTTCCGACCTTCATGATCATTTCATGTAATCAGCAGTACACCAATAAATCGTGGATGTTCAAGTTTCGTTCTCCAAGCTTGAAGCATTCGTTTGCAGTAACAGTTTGAATTTTTAGTTTTCACTCTGTTTTCTCCTATATTGACAGATGCAGTTCAAACTCTAAATCAAACATGGTTTGTGCTAGCTTCTTGAAACTTGACACGATAAAGTAGTTCTACGTTCTATCTCTAAGGTTTGTTTCCTCTTGATGTAGCCTTAAGCAGAGACTGGCGAATAACACTTTCAATGAAAGGCGTTGTTAAGCTTCCAAAAAACTACCGTCTCCTGAAATCTCAACATATATCTTTTCATCCAATCTTCATGATTCTTTCAAGTATTGATCAGTACACCAATCAAACGTGGATGCCCAAGTTTTGTTCTTCTAGGTTGTAGCATTCGTTTGCAGAAACAGTTAGAAATTATAGGTTGCACTCTGTTTTCTCCTATATTGACAGATGCAGTTAGAACTCTAAATCAAACACGGTTTGTGCTAGCTTCTTGAAACTTGACACAATAAAGTAGTTCTACATTCTATCTCTAAGGTTTGTTTCCTCTTGTATCCTAAAGCTGGGACTGGCGAATAACACTTATACTGAAAGGGGTTGCCAAACTTCCAACACACTAGAGTCTCCTGAAATCTCAACATATATTTTTTCATCCAATCTTCATGATATTTTCAAGTAATGATCAGAACACCAATCCCACTTGGATGCCAAAGTTTAGTTCTCCTAGATTGAAGCATTCTTTTGGAGTAACAGTTTGAATTTATAGGTTTCACTCTGTTTTCTCCTATATTGACAAATGTAGTTCGAACTCTAAATCAAACACGGTTTGTGCTAGCTTCTTGAAACTTGAAACCGTAAAGTAGTTCTACATTCTATTTTTATTTTTTGTTTCCTCTGGATGTAGACCTAAGCAGAGACTCACGAAAGACACATTCAATGAAAGGCTTTGTTAGGCTGCCAAAATACCACAGTCTCCTGAAATCTCAACATATTTTTTTTCCGACCTTCATGATCATTTCAAGTAATGAGCAGTACACCAATAAAACGTGGATGTTCAAGTTTCGTTCTCCTAGGTTGAAGCATTCGTTTGCAGTAACATTTTGAATTTTTAGTTTTCACTCTGTTTTCTCCTATATTGACAGATGCAGTTCGAACTCTAAATCAAACATGGTTTGTGCTAGCTTCTTGAAACTTGACACAATAAAGTAGTTCTACGTTCTATCTCTAAGGTTTGTTTCCTCTTGATGTAGCCTTAAGCAGAGACTGGCGAATAACACTTTCAATGAAAGGCGTTGTTAAGCTTCCAAAAAACTACCGTCTCCTGAAATCTCAACATATATTTTTTCATCCAATCTTCATGATTCTTTCAAGTATTGATCAGTACACCAATCAAACGTGGATGCCCAAGTTTTGTTCTTCTAGGTTGTAGCATTCGTTTGCAGGAACAGTTAGAAATTATAGGTTTCACTCTGTTTTCTCCTATATTGACAGATGCAGTTAGAACTCTAAATCAAACACGGTTTGTGCTAGCTTCTTGAAACTTGACACAATAAAGTAGTTCTACGTTCTATCTCTAAGGTTTGTTTCCTCTTGTATCCTAAAGCTGGGACTGGCGAATAACACTTATACTGAAAGGGGTTGCCAAACTTTCAACACACTAGAGTCTCCTGAAATCTCAACATATATTTTTTCATCCAATCTTCATGATACTTTCAAGTAATGATCAGTACACCAATCCCACTTGGATGCCAAAGTTTAGTTCTCCTAGATTGAAGCATTCTTTTGGAGTAACAGTTTGAATTTTTAGGTTTCACTCTGTTTTCTCCTATATTGACAAATGTAGTTCGAACTCTAAATCAAACACGGTTTGTGCTAGCTTCTTGAAACTTGAAACAGTAAAGTTGTTCTACATTCTATTTTTATTTTTGGTTTCCTCTGGATGTAGACCTAAGCAGAGACTCACGAAAGACACATTCAATGAAAGGCGTTGTTAGGCTGCCAAAATACTACAGTCTCCTAAAATCTCAAAATATTTTTTTTTCCGACCTTCATGATCATTTCATGTAATCAGCAGTACACCAATAAAACGTGGATGTTCAAGTTTCGTTCTCCAAGCTTGAAGCATTCGTTTGCAGTAACAGTTTGAATTTTTAGTTTTCACTCTGTTTTCTCCTATATTGACAGATGCAGTTCGAACTCTAAATCAAACATGGTTTGTGCTAGCTTCTTGAAACTTGACACAATAAAGTAGTTCTACGTTCTATCTCTAAGGTTTGTTTCCTCTTGATGTAGCCTTAAGCAGAGACTGGCGAATAACACTTTCAATGAAAGGCGTTGTTAAGCTTCCAAAAAACTACCGTCTCCTGAAATCTCAACATATATTTTTTCATCCAATCTTCATGATTCTTTCAAGTATTGATCAGTACACCAATCAAACGTGGATGCCCAAGTTTTGTTCTTCTAGGTTGTAGCATTCGTTTGCAGGAACAGTTAGAAATTATAGGTTTCACTCTGTTTTCTCCTATATTGACAGATGCAGTTAGAACTCTAAATCAAACACGGTTTGTGCTAGCTTCTTGAAACTTGACACAATAAAGTAGTTCTACGTTCTATCTCTAAGGTTTGTTTCCTCTTGTATCCTAAAGCTGGGACTGGCGAATAACACTTATACTGAAAGGGGTTGCCAAACTTCCAACACACTAGAGTCTCCTGAAATCTCAACATATATTTTTTCATCCAATCTTCATGATACTTTCAAGTAATGATCAGTACACCAATCCCACTTGGATGCCAAAGTTTAGTTCTCCTAGATTGAAGCATTCTTTTGGAGTAACAGTTTGAATTTTTAGGTTTCACTCTGTTTTCTCCTATATTGACAAATGTAGTTCGAACTCTAAATCAAACACGGTTTGTGCTAGCTTCTTGGAACTTGAAACAGTAAAGTAGTTCTACATTCTATTTTAATTTTTTGCTTCCTCTGGATGTAGACCTAAGCAGAGACTCACGAAAGACACATTCAATGAAAGGCGTTGTTAGGCTGCCAAAATACTACAGTCTCCTGAAATCTCAAAATATTTTTTTTTCCGAACTTCATGATCATTTCATGTAATCAGCAGTACACCAATAAAACGTGGATGTTCAAGTTTTGTTCTCCAAGCTTGAAGCATTCGTTTGCAGTAACAGTTTGAATTTTTAGTTTTCACTCTGTTTTCTCCTATATTGACAGATGCAGTTCAAACTCTAAATCAAACACGGTTTGTGCTAGCTTCTTGAAACTTGACACAATAAAGTAGTTCTACGTTCTATCTCTAAGGTTTGTTTCCTCTTGATGTAGCCTTAAGCAGAGACTGGCGAATAACACTTTCAATGAAAGGCGTTGTTAAGTTTCCAAAAAACTACTGTCTCCTGAAATCTCAACATATATTTTTTCATCCAATCTTCATGATTCTTTCAAGTATTGATAAGTACACCAATCAAACGTGGATACCCAAGTTTTGTTCTTCTAGGTTGTAGCATTCGTTTGCAGGAACAGTTAGAAATTATAGGTTGCACTCTGTTTTCTCCTATATTGACAGATGCAGTTAGAACCCTAAATCAAACACGGTTTGTGCTAGCTTCTTGAAACTTGACACAATAAAGTAGTTCTACGTTCTATCTCTAAGGTTTGTTTCCTCTTGTATCCTAAAGCTGGGACTGGCGAATAACACTTATACTGAAAGGGGTTGCCAAACTTCCAACACACTAGAGTCTCCTGAAATCTCAACATATATTTTTTCATCCAATCTTCATGATACTTTCAAGTAATGATCAGAACACCAATCCCACTTGGATGCCTAAGTTTAGTTCTCCTAGATTGAAGCATTCTTTTGGAGTAACAGTTTGAATTTTTAAGTTTCACTCTGTTTTCTCCTATATTGACAAATGTAGTTCGAACTCTAAATCAAACACGGTTAGTGCTAGCTTCTTGAAACTTGAAACCGTAAAGTAGTTCTACATTCTATTTTTATTTTTTGTTTCCTCTGGATGTAGACCTAAGCAGAGACTCACGAAAGACACATTCAATGAAAGGCTTTGTTAGGCTGCCAAAATACCACAGTCTCCTGAAATCTCAACATATTTTTTTTCCGACCTTCATGATCATTTCAAGTAATGAGCAGTACAACAATAAAACGTGGATGTTCAAGTTTCGTTCTCCTAGGTTGAAGCATTCGTTTGCAGTAACAGTTTGAATTTTTAGTTTTCACTCTGTTTTCTCCTATATTGACAGATGCATTTCGAACTCTAAATCAAACATGGTTTGTGCTAGCTTCTTGAAACTTGACACAATAAAGTAGTTCTACGTTCTATCTCTAAAGTTTGTTTCCTCTTGATGTAGCCTTAAGCAGAGACTGGCGAATAACACTTTCAATGAAAGGCGTTGTTAAGCTTCCAAAAAACTACCGTCTCCTGAAATCTCAACATATATCTTTTCATCCAATCTTCATGATTCTTTCAAGTATTGATCAGTACACCAATCAAACGTGGATGCCCCAGTTTTGTTCTTCTAGGTTGTAGCATTCGTTTGCAGGAACAGTTAGAAATTATAGGTTTCACTCTGTTTTCTCCTATATTGACAGATGCAGTTAGAACTCTAAATCAAACACGGTTTGTGCTAGCTTCTTGAAACATGACACAATAAAGTAGTTCTACGTTCTATCTGAAAGGTTTGTTTCCTCTTGTATCCTAAAGCTGGGACTGGCGAATAACACTTATACTGAAAGGGGTTGCCAATCTTCCAACACACTAGAGTCTCCTGAAATCTCAACATATATTTTTTCATCCAATCTTCATGATACTTTCAAGTAATGATCAGTACACCAATCCCACTTGGATGCCAAAGTTTAGTTCTCCTAGATTGAAGCATTCTTTTGGAGTAACAGTTTGAATTTTTAGGTTTCACTCTGATTTCTCATATATTGACAAATGTAGTTCGAACTCTAAATCAAACACGGTTTGTGCTAGCTTCTTGGAACTTGAAACAGTAAAGTAGTTCTACATTCTATTTTTATTTTATGTTTCCTCTGGATGTAGACCTAAGCAGAGACTCACGAAAGACACATTCCATGAAAGGCGTTGTTAGGCTGCCAAAATACTACAGTCTCCTGAAATCTCAAAATATTTTTTTTTCCGACCTTCATGATCATTTCATGTAATCAGCAGTACACCAATAAAACGTGGATGTTCAAGTTTTGTTCTCCAAGCTTGAAGCATTCGTTTGCAGTAACAGTTTGAATTTTTAGTTTTCACTCTGTTTTCTCCTATATTGACAGATGCAGTTCAAACTCTAAATCAAACATGGTTTGTGCTAGCTTCTTGAAACTTGACACAATAAAGTAGTTCTACGTTCTATCTCTAAGGTTTGTTTCCTCTTGATGTAGCCTTAAGCAGAGACTGGCGAATAACACTTTCAATGAAAGGCGTTGTTAAGCTTCCAAAAAACTACTGTCTCCTGAAATCTCAACATATATTTTTTCATCCAATCTTCATGATTCTTTCAAGTATTGATCAGTACACCAATCAAACGTGGATGCCCCAGTTTTGTTCTTCTAGGTTGTAGCATTCGTTTGCAGGAACAGTTAGAAATTATAGGTTTCACTCTGTTTTCTCCTATATTGACAGATGCAGTTAGAACTCTAAATCAAACACTGTTTGTGCTAGCTTCTTTAAACTTGACACAATAAAGTAGTTCTACGTTCTATCTCTAAGGTTTGTTTCGTCTTGTATCCTAAAGCTGGGACTCGCGAATAACACTTATACTGAAAGGGGTTGCCAAACTTCCAACACACTAGAGTCTCCTGAAATCTCAGCATATATTTTTTCATCCAATCTTCATGATACTTTCAAGTAATGATCAGTACACCAATCCCACTTGGATGCCAAAGTTTAATTCTTTTAGATTGAAGCATTCTTTTGGAGTAACAGTTTGAATTTTTAGGTTTCACTCTGTTTTCTCCTATATTGACAAATGTAGTTCGAACTCTAAATCAAACACGGTTTGCGCTAGCTTCTTGAAACTTGAAACAGTAAAGTGGTTCTACATTCTATTTTTATTTTTTGTTTCCTCTGGATGTAGACCTAAGCAGAGACTGACGAAAGACACATTCATTGAAAGGCGTTGTTAGGCTGCCAAAATACTACAGTCTCCTGAAATCTCAACATATTTTTTTTTCCGACCTTCATGATCATTTCAAGTAATGAGCAGTACACCAATAAAACGTGGGTGTTCAAGTTTCGTTCTCCTAGGTTGAAGCATTCGTTTGCAGTAACAGTTTGAATTTTTAGTTTTCACTCTGTTTTCTCCTATATTGACAGATGCAGTTCGAACTCTAAATCAAACATGGTTTGTGCTAGCTTCTTGAAACTTGACACAATAAAGTAGTTCTACGTTCTCTCTCTAAGGTTTGTTTACTCTTGGTGTAGCCTTAAGCAGAGACTGGCGAATAACACTTTCAATGAAAGGCGTTGTTAAGCTTCCAAAAAACTACCGTCTCCTGAAATCTCAACATATATCTTTTCATCCAATCTTCATGATTCTTTCAAGTATTATCAGTACACCAATCAAACGTGAATGCCCAAGTTTTGTTCTTCTAGGTTGTAGCATTCGTTTGCAGGAACAGTTAGAAATTATAGGTTTCACTCTGTTTTCTCCTATATTGACAGATGCAGTTAGAACTCTAAATCAAACACGGTTTGTGCTAGCTTCTTGAAACTTGACACAATAAAGTAGTTCTACGTTCTATCTCTAAGGTTTGTTTCCTCTTGTATCCTAAAGCTGGGACTGGCGAATAACACTTATACTGAAAGGGGTTGCCAAACTTCCAACACACTAGAGTCTCCTGAAATCTCAACATATATATTTTCATCCAATCTTCATGATACTTTCAAGTAATGATCAGTACACCAATCCCACTTGGATGCCAAAGTTTAGTTCTGCTAGATTGAAGCATTCTTTTGGAGTAACAGGTTGAATTTTTAGGTTTCACTCTGTTTCCTCCTATATTGACAAATGTAGTTCGAACTCTAAATCAAACACGGTTTGTGCTAGCTTCTTGAAACTTGAAACAGTAAAGTAGTTCTACATTCTATTTTTATTTTTTGTTTCCTCTGGATGTAGACCTAAGCAGAGACTGACGAAAGACACATTCAATGAAAGGCGTTGTTAGGCTGCCAAAATACTACAGTCTCCTGAAATCTCAACATATTTTTTTTTCCGAACTTCATGATAATTTCAAGTAATGAGCAGTACACCAATAAAACGAGGATGTTCAAGTTTCGTTCTCCTAGGTTGAAGCATTCGTTTGCAGTAACAGTTTGAATTTTTAGTTTTCACTCTGTTTTCTCCTATATTGACAGATGCAGTTCGAACTCTAAATCAAACATGGTTTGTGCTAGCTTCTTGAAACTTGACACAATAAAGTAGTTCTACGTTCTATCTCTAAGGTTTGTTTCCTCTTGTTGTAGCCTTAAGCAGAGACTGGCGAATAACACTTTCAATGGAAGGCGTTGTTATGCTTCCAAAAAACTACCGTCTCCTGAAATCCAAACATATATTTTTTCATCCAATCTTCATGATTCTTTCAAGTATTGATCAGTACACCAATCAAACGTGGATGCCCAAGTTTTGTTCTTCTAGGTTGTAGCATTCGTTTGCAGGAACATTTAGAAATTATAGGTTTCACTCTGTTTTCTCCAATATTGACAGATGCAGTTCGAACTCTAAATCAAACACGGTTTGTGCTAGCTTCTTGAAACTTGACACAATAAAGTAGTTCTATGTTCTATCTCTAAGGTTTGTCTCCTCTTGTATCCTAAAGCTGGGAATGGCGAATAACACTTATACTGAAAGGGGTTGCCAAACTTCCAACACACTAGAGTCTCCTGAAATCTCAACATATATTTTTTTCATCCAATCTTCATGATACTTTCAAGTAATGATCAGTACACCAATCCCACTTGGATGCCAAAGTTTAGTTCTCCTAGATTGTAGCATTCTTTTGGAGTAACAGTTTGAATTTTTAGGTTTCACTCTGTTTTCTCCTATATTGACAAATGTAGTTCGAACTCTAAATCAAACAGGGTTTGTGCTAGCTTCTTGAAACTTGAAACAGTAAAGTAGTTCTGCATTCTATTTTTATTTTTTGTTTCCTCTGGATGTAGACCTAAGCAGAGACTGACGAAAGACACATTCAATGAAAGGCGTTGTTAGGCTGCCAAAATACTACAGGCTCCTGAAATCTCAACATATTTTTTTTCCGACCTTCATGATAATTTCAAGTAATGAGCAGTACACCAATAAAACGTGGATGTTCAAGTTCCGTTCTCCTAGGTTGAAGCATTCGTTTGCAGTAACAGTTTGAATTTTTAGTTTTCACTCTGTTTTCTCCTATATTGACAGATGCATTTCGAACTCTAAATCAAACATGGTTTGTGCTAGCTTCTTGAAACTTGACACAATAAAGTAGTTCTACGTTCTATCTCTAAGGTTTGTTTCCTCTTGATGTAGCCTTAAGCAGAGACTGGCGAATAACACTTTCAATGAAAGGCGTTGTTAAGCTTCCAAAAAACTACTGTCTCCTGAAATCTCAACATATATTTTTTCATCCAATCTTCATGATTCTTTCAAGTATTGATCAGTACACCAATCAAACGTGGATGCCCAAGTTTTGTTCTTCTAGGTTGTAGCATTCGTTTGCAGGAACAGTTAGAAATTATAGGTTTCACTCTGTTTTCTCCTATATTGACAGATGCAGTTAGAACTCTAATTCAAACACGGTTTGTGCTAGCTTCTTGAAACTTGACACAATAAAGTAGTTCTACGTTCTATCTCTAAGGTTTGTTTCCTCTTGATGTAGCCTTAAGCAGAGACCGGCGAATAACACTTTCAATGAAAGGCGTTGTTAAGCTTCCAAAAAACTACCGTCTCCTGAAATCTCAACATATATTTTTTCATCCAATCTTCATGATTCTTTCAAGTATTGATCAGTACACCAATCAAACGGGGATGCCCAAGTTTTGTTCTTCTAGGTTGTAGCATTCGTTTGCAGGAACAGTTAGAAATTATAGGTTTCACTCTGTTTTCTCCTATATTGACAGATGCAGTTAGAACTCTAAATCAAACACGGTTTGTGCTAGCTTCTTGAAACTTGACACAATAAAGTAGTTCTACGTTCTATCTCTAAGGTTTGTTTCCTCTTGTATCCTAAAGCTGGGACTGGCGAATAACACTTATACTGAAAGGGGTTGCCAAACTTCCAACACACTTGAGTCTCCTGAAATCTCAACATATATTTTTTCATCCAATATTCATGATACTTTCAAGTAATGATCAGTACACCAATCCCACTTGGATGCCAAAGTTTAGTTCTCCTAGATTGAAGCATTCTTTTGGAGTAACAGTTTGAATTTTTAGGTTTCACTCTGTTTTCTCCTATATTGACAAATGTAGTTCGAACTCTAAATCAAACACGGTTTGTGCTAGCTTCTTGAAACTTGAAACAGTAAAGTAGTTCTACATTCTATTTTTATTTTTTGTTTCCTCTGGATGTAGACCTAAGCAGAGACTGACGAAAGACACATTCAATGAAAGGCGTTGTTAGGCTGCCAAAATACTACAGTCTCCTGAAATATCAACATATTTTTTTTCCGACCTTCATGATCATTTCAAGTAATGAGCAGTACACCAATAAAACGTGGATGTTCAAGTTTCGTTCTCCTAGGTTGAAGCATTCGTTTGCAGTAACAGTTTGAATTTTTAGTTTTCACTCTGTTTTCTCCTATATTGACAGATGCAGTTCGAACTCTAAATCAAACATGGTTTGTGCTAGCTTCTTGAAACTTGACACAATAAAGTAGTTCTACGTTCTAACTCTAAGGTTTGTTTCCTCTTGATGTAGCCTTAAGCAGAGACTGGCGAATAACACTTTCAATGAAAGGCTTTGTTAAGCTTCCAAAAAACTACCTTCTCCTGAAATCTCAACATACATATTTTCATCCAATCTTCATGATTCTTTCAAGTATTGATCAGTACACCAATCAAACGTGGATGCCCAAGTTTTGATCTTCTAGGTTGTAGCATTCGTTTGCAGGAACTGTTAGAAATTATAGGTTTCACTCTGTTTTCTCCTATATTGACAGATGCAGTTAGAACTCTAAATCAAACACTTTTTGTGCTAGCTTCTTGAAACTTGACACAATAAAGTAGTTCTACGTTCTATCTCTAAGGTTTGTTTCCTCTTGTATCCTAAAGCTGGGACTGGCGAATAACACTTATACTGAAAGGGGTTGCCAAACTTCCAACACAGTAGAGTCTCCTGAAATCTCAACATATATTTTTTCATCCAATCTTCATGATACTTTCAAGTAATGATCAGTACACCAATCCCACTTGGATGCCAAAGTTTAGTTCTCCTAGATTGAAGCAATCTTTTGGAGTAACAGTTTGAATTTTTAGGTTTCACTCTGTTATCTCCTATATTGACAAATGTAGTTCGAACTCTAAATCAAACACGGTTTGTGCTAGCTTCTTGAAACTTGAAACAATAAAGTAGTTCTGCATTCTATTTTTATTTTTTGTTTCCTCTGCATGTAGACCTAAGCAGAGACTGACGAAAGACACATTCCATGAAAGGCGTTGTTAGGCTGCCAAAATACTACAGTCTCCTGAAATCTCAACATATTTTTTTCTGACATTCATGATAATTTCAAGTAATGAGCAGTACACCAATAAAACGTGGATGTTCAAGTTTCATTCTCCTAGGTTGAAGCATTCGTTTGCAGTAACAGTTTGAATTTTTAGTTTTCACTCTGTTTTCTCCTATATTGACAGATGCAGTTCAAACTCTAAATCAAACATGGTTTGTGCTAGCTTCTTGAAACTTGACACAATAAAGTAGTTCTACGTTCTATCTCTAAGGTTTGTTTCCTCTTGATGTAGCCTTAAGCAGAGACTGGCGAATAACTCTTTCAATGAAAGGCGTTGTTAAGCTTCCAAAAAACTACCGTCTCCTGAAATCTCAACATATATTTTTTCATCCAATCTTCATGATTCTTTCAAGTATTGATCAGTACACCAATCAAACGTGGATACCCAAGTTTTGTTCTTCTAGGTTGTAGCATTCGTTTGCAGGAACAGTTAGAAATTATAGGTTTCACTCTGTTTTCTCCTATATTGACAGATGCAGTTAGAACTCTAAATCAAACACGGTTTGTGCTAGCTTCTTGAAACTTGACACAGTAAAGTAGTTCTACGTTCTATCTCTAAGGTTTGTTTCCTCTTGTATCCTAAAGCTGGGACTGGCGAATAACACTTATACTGAAAGGGGTTGCCAATCTTCCAACACACTAGAGTCTCCTGAAATCTCAACATATATATTTTCATCCAATCTTCATGATACTTTCAAGTAATGATCAGTACACCAATCCCACTTGGATGCCAAAGTTTAGTTCTGCTAGATTGAAACATTCTTTTGGAGTAACAGGTTGAATTTTTAGGTTTCACTCTGTTTCCTCCTATATTGACAAATGTAGTTCGAACTCTAAATCAAACACGGTTTGTGCTAGCTTCTTGAAACTTGAAACAGTAAAGTAGTTCTACATTCTATTTTTATTTTTTGTTTCCTCTGGATGTAGACCTAAGCAGAGACTGACGAAAGACACATTCAATGAAAGGCGTTGTTAGGCTGCCAAAATACTACAGTCTCCTGAAATCTCAACATATTTTTTTTTCCGAACTTCATGATAATTTCAAGTAATCAGCAGTACACCAATAAAACGAGGATGTTCAAGTTTCGTTCTCCTAGGTTGAAGCATTCGTTTGCAGTAACAGTTTGAATTTTTAGTATTCACTCTGTTTTCTCCTATATTGACAGATGCTGTTCGAAATCTAAATGAAACATGGTTTGTGCTAGCTTCTTGAAACTTGACACAATAAAGTAGTTCTACGTTCTATCTCTAAGGTTTGTTTCCTCTTGTATCCTAAAGCTGGGACTGGCGAATAACACTTATACTGAAAGGGGTTGCCAAACTTCCAACACACTAGAGTCTCCTGAAATCTCAACATATATTTTTTCATCCAATCTTCATGATACTTTCAAGTAATGATCAGTACACCAATCCCACTTGGATGCCAAAGTTTAGTTCTCCTAGATTGAAGCATTCATTGGAGTAACAGTTTGAATTTTTTGGTTTCACTCTGTTTCCTCCTATATTGACAAATGTAGTTCGAACTCTAAATCAAACACGGTTTGTGCTAGCTTCTTGAAACTTGAAACAGTGAAGTAGTTCTACATTCTATTTTTATTTTTTGTTTCCTCTGGATGTAGACCTAAGCAGAGACTGACGAAAGACACATTCAATGAAAGGCGTTGTTTGGCTGCCAAAATACTACATTCTCCTGAAATCTCAACATATTTTTTTTTCCGACCTTCATGATAATTTCAAGTAATGAGCAGTACACCAATAAAACGAGGATGTTCAAGTTTCGTTCTCCTAGGTTGAAGCATTCGTTTGCAGTAACAGTTTGAATTTTTAGTTTTCACTCTGTTTTCTCCTATATAGACAGATGCAGTTCGAACTCTAAATCAAACATGGTTTGTGCTAGCTTCTTGAAACTTGACACAATAAAGTAGTTCTACGTTCTATCTCTAAGGTTTGTTTCCTCTTGATGTAGCCTTAAGCAGAGACTGGCGAATAACTCTTTCAATGAAAGGCGTTGTTAAGCTTCCAAAAAACTACCGTCTCCTGAAATCTCAACATATATTTTTTCATCCAATCTTCATGATTCTTTCAAGTATTGATCAGTACACCAATCAAACGTGGATACCCAAGTTTTGTTCTTCTAGGTTGTAGCATTCGTTTGCAGGAACAGTTAGAAATTATAGGTTTCACTCTGTTTTCTCCTATATTGACAGATGCAGTTAGAACTCTAAATCAAACACGGTTTGTGCTAGCTTCTTGAAACTTGACACAGTAAAGTAGTTCTACGTTCTATCTCTAAGGTTTGTTTCCTCTTGTATCCTAAAGCTGGGACTGGCGAATAACACTTATACTGAAAGGGGTTGCCAATCTTCCAACACACTAGCGTCTCCTGAAATCTCAACATATATTTTTTCATCCAATCTTCATGATACTTTCAAGTAATGATCAGTACACCAATCCCACTTGGATGCCAAAGTTTAGTTCTGCTAGATTGAAGCATTCTTTTGGAGTAACAGGTTGAATTTTTAGGTTTCACTCTGTTTCCTCCTATATTGACAAATGTAGTTCGAACTCTAAATCAAACACGGTTTGTGCTATCTTCTTGAAACTTGAAACAGTAAAGTAGTTCTACATTCTATTTTTATTTTTTGTTTCCTCTGGATGTAGACCTAAGCAGAGACTGACGAAAGACACATTCAATGAAAGGCGTTGTTAGGCTGCCAAAATACTACAGTCTCCTGAAATCTCAACATATTTTTTTTTCCGAACTTCATGATAATTTCAAGTAATGAGCAGTACACCAATAAAACGAGGATGCTCAAGTTTCGTTCTCCTAGGTTGAAGCATTCGTTTGCAGTAACAGTTTGAATTTTTAGTTTTCACTCTGTTTTCTCCTATATTGACAGATGCAGTTCGAACTCTAAATCAAACATGGTTTGTGCTAGCTTCTTGAAACTTGACACAATAAAGTAGTTCTACGTTCTATCTCTAAGGTTTGTTTCCTCTTGATGTAGCCTTAAGCAGAGACTGGCGAATAACACTTTCAATGGAAGGCATTGTTAAGCTTCCAAAAAAACTACCGTCTCCTGAAATCCCAACATATATTTTTTCATCCAATCTTCATGATTCTTTCAAGTATTGATCAGTACACCAATCAAACGTGGATGCCCAAGTTTTGTTCTTCTAGGTTGTAGCATTCATTTGCAGGAACAGTTAGAAATTATAGGTTTCACTCTGTTTTCTCCTATATTGACAGATGCAGTTAGAACTCTAAATCAAACACGGTTTGTGCTAGCTTCTTGAAACTTGACACAATAAAGTAGTTCTACGTTCTATCTCTAAGGTTTGTTTCCTCTTGTATCCTAAAGCTGGGACTGGCGAATAACACTTATACTGAAAGGGGTTGCCAAACTTCCAACACACTAGAGTCTCCTGAAATCTCAACATATATTTTTTCATCCAATCTTCATGATACTTTCAAGTAATGATCAGTACACCAATCCCACTTGGATGCCAAAGTTTAGTTCTCCTAGATTGAAGCATTCTTTTGGAGTAACAGTTTGAATTTTTAGGTTTCACTCTGTTTTCTCCTATATTGACAAATGTAGTTCGAACTCTAAATCAAACACGGTTTGTGCTAGCTTCTTGAAACTTGACACAATAAAGTAGTTCTACGTTCTATCTCTAAGGTTTGTTTCCTCTTGTATCCTAAAGCTGGGACTGGCGAATAACACTTATACTGAAAGGGGTTGCCAAACTTCCAACACACTTGAGTCTCCTGAAATCTCAACATATATTTTTTCATCCAATATTCATGATACTTTCAAGTAATGATCAGTACACCAATCCCACTTGGATGCCAAAGTTTAGTTCTCCTAGATTGAAGCATTCTTTTGGAGTAACAGTTTGAATTTTTAGGTTTCACTCTGTTTTCTCCTATATTGACAAATGTAGTTCGAACTCTAAATCAAACACGGTTTGTGCTAGCTTCTTGAAACTTGAAACAGTAAAGTAGTTCTACATTCTATTTTTATTTTTTGTTTCCTCTGGATGTAGACCTAAGCAGAGACTGACGAAAGACACATTCAATGAAAGGCGTTGTTAGGCTGCCAAAATACTACAGTCTCCTGAAATATCAACATATTTTTTTTCCGACCTTCATGATCATTTCAAGTAATGAGCAGTACACCAATAAAACGTGGATGTTCAAGTTTCGTTCTCCTAGGTTGAAGCATTCGTTTGCAGTAACAGTTTGAATTTTTAGTTTTCACTCTGTTTTCTCCTATATTGACAGATGCAGTTCGAACTCTAAATCAAAGATGGTTTGTGCTAGCTTCTTGAAACTTGACACAATAAAGTAGTTCTACGTTCTAACTCTAAGGTTTGTTTCCTCTTGATGTAGCCTTAAGCAGAGACTGGCGAATAACACTTTCAATGAAAGGCTTTGTTAAGCTTCCAAAAAACTACCTTCTCCTGAAATCTCAACATACATATTTTCATCCAATCTTCATGATTCTTTCAAGTATTGATCAGTACACCAATCAAACGTGGATGCCCAAGTTTTGATCTTCTAGGTTGTAGCATTCGTTTGCAGGAACTGTTAGAAATTATAGGTTTCACTCTGTTTTCTCCTATATTGACAGATGCAGTTAGAACTCTAAATCAAACACTTTTTGTGCTAGCTTCTTGAAACTTGACACAATAAAGTAGTTCTACGTTCTATCTCTAAGGTTTGTTTCCTCTTGTATCCTAAAGCTGGGACTGGCGAATAACACTTATACTGAAAGGGGTTGCCAAACTTCCAACACAGTAGAGTCTCCTGAAATCTCAACATATATTTTTTCATCCAATCTTCATGATACTTTCAAGTAATGATCAGTACACCAATCCCACTTGGATGCCAAAGTTTAGTTCTCCTAGATTGAAGCAATCTTTTGGAGTAACAGTTTGAATTTTTAGGTTTCACTCTGTTATCTCCTATATTGACAAATGTAGTTCGAACTCTAAATCAAACACGGTTTGTGCTAGCTTCTTGAAACTTGAAACAATAAAGTAGTTCTGCATTCTATTTTTATTTTTTGTTTCCTCTGCATGTAGACCTAAGCAGAGACTGACGAAAGACACATTCCATGAAAGGCGTTGTTAGGCTGCCAAAATACTACAGTCTCCTGAAATCTCAACATATTTTTTTCTGACATTCATGATAATTTCAAGTAATGAGCAGTACACCAATAAAACGTGGATGTTCAAGTTTCATTCTCCTAGGTTGAAGCATTCGTTTGCAGTAACAGTTTGAATTTTTAGTTTTCACTCTGTTTTCTCCTATATTGACAGATGCAGTTCAAACTCTAAATCAAACATGGTTTGTGCTAGCTTCTTGAAACTTGACACAATAAAGTAGTTCTACGTTCTATCTCTAAGGTTTGTTTCCTCTTGATGTAGCCTTAAGCAGAGACTGGCGAATAACTCTTTCAATGAAAGGCGTTGTTAAGCTTCCAAAAAACTACCGTCTCCTGAAATCTCAACATATATTTTTTCATCCAATCTTCATGATTCTTTCAAGTATTGATCAGTACACCAATCAAACGTGGATACCCAAGTTTTGTTCTTCTAGGTTGTAGCATTCGTTTGCAGGAACAGTTAGAAATTATAGGTTTCACTCTGTTTTCTCCTATATTGACAGATGCAGTTAGAACTCTAAATCAAACACGGTTTGTGCTAGCTTCTTGAAACTTGACACAGTAAAGTAGTTCTACGTTCTATCTCTAAGGTTTGTTTCCTCTTGTATCCTAAAGCTGGGACTGGCGAATAACACTTATACTGAAAGGGGTTGCCAATCTTCCAACACACTAGAGTCTCCTGAAATCTCAACATATATATTTTCATCCAATCTTCATGATACTTTCAAGTAATGATCAGTACACCAATCCCACTTGGATGCCAAAGTTTAGTTCTGCTAGATTGAAACATTCTTTTGGAGTAACAGGTTGAATTTTTAGGTTTCACTCTGTTTCCTCCTATATTGACAAATGTAGTTCGAACTCTAAATCAAACACGGTTTGTGCTAGCTTCTTGAAACTTGAAACAGTAAAGTAGTTCTACATTCTATTTTTATTTTTTGTTTCCTCTGGATGTAGACCTAAGCAGAGACTGACGAAAGACACATTCAATGAAAGGCGTTGTTAGGCTGCCAAAATACTACAGTCTCCTGAAATCTCAACATATTTTTTTTTCCGAACTTCATGATAATTTCAAGTAATCAGCAGTACACCAATAAAACGAGGATGTTCAAGTTTCGTTCTCCTAGGTTGAAGCATTCGTTTGCAGTAACAGTTTGAATTTTTAGTATTCACTCTGTTTTCTCCTATATTGACAGATGCTGTTCGAAATCTAAATGAAACATGGTTTGTGCTAGCTTCTTGAAACTTGACACAATAAAGTAGTTCTACGTTCTATCTCTAAGGTTTGTTTCCTCTTGTATCCTAAAGCTGGGACTGGCGAATAACACTTATACTGAAAGGGGTTGCCAAATTTCCAACACACTAGAGTCTCCTGAAATCTCAACATATATTTTTTCATCCAATCTTCATGATACTTTCAAGTAATGATCAGTACACCAATCCCACTTGGATGCCAAAGTTTAGTTCTCCTAGATTG
This sequence comes from Callospermophilus lateralis, assembly GCF_048772815.1. Classification (NCBI taxonomy): domain Eukaryota; kingdom Metazoa; phylum Chordata; class Mammalia; order Rodentia; family Sciuridae; genus Callospermophilus; species Callospermophilus lateralis. The sequence continues at coordinate 21,254 of NW_027513994.1, forward strand.
AAGCATTCATTGGAGTAACAGTTTGAATTTTTTGGTTTCACTCTGTTTCCTCCTATATTGACAAATGTAGTTCGAACTCTAAATCAAACACGGTTTGTGCTAGCTTCTTGAAACTTGAAACAGTGAAGTAGTTCTACATTCTATTTTTATTTTTTGTTTCCTCTGGATGTAGACCTAAGCAGAGACTGACGAAAGACACATTCAATGAAAGGCGTTGTTTGGCTGCCAAAATACTACATTCTCCTGAAATCTCAACATATTTTTTTTTCCGACCTTCATGATAATTTCAAGTAATGAGCAGTACACCAATAAAACGAGGATGTTCAAGTTTCGTTCTCCTAGGTTGAAGCATTCGTTTGCAGTAACAGTTTGAATTTTTAGTTTTCACTCTGTTTTCTCCTATATAGACAGATGCAGTTCGAACTCTAAATCAAACATGGTTTGTGCTAGCTTCTTGAAACTTGACACAATAAAGTAGTTCTACGTTCTATCTCTAAGGTTTGTTTCCTCTTGATGTAGCCTTAAGCAGAGACTGGCGAATAACTCTTTCAATGAAAGGCGTTGTTAAGCTTCCAAAAAACTACCGTCTCCTGAAATCTCAACATATATTTTTTCATCCAATCTTCATGATTCTTTCAAGTATTGATCAGTACACCAATCAAACGTGGATACCCAAGTTTTGTTCTTCTAGGTTGTAGCATTCGTTTGCAGGAACAGTTAGAAATTATAGGTTTCACTCTGTTTTCTCCTATATTGACAGATGCAGTTAGAACTCTAAATCAAACACGGTTTGTGCTAGCTTCTTGAAACTTGACACAGTAAAGTAGTTCTACGTTCTATCTCTAAGGTTTGTTTCCTCTTGTATCCTAAAGCTGGGACTGGCGAATAACACTTATACTGAAAGGGGTTGCCAATCTTCCAACACACTAGCGTCTCCTGAAATCTCAACATATATTTTTTCATCCAATCTTCATGATACTTTCAAGTAATGATCAGTACACCAATCCCACTTGGATGCCAAAGTTTAGTTCTGCTAGATTGAAGCATTCTTTTGGAGTAACAGGTTGAATTTTTAGGTTTCACTCTGTTTCCTCCTATATTGACAAATGTAGTTCGAACTCTAAATCAAACACGGTTTGTGCTATCTTCTTGAAACTTGAAACAGTAAAGTAGTTCTACATTCTATTTTTATTTTTTGTTTCCTCTGGATGTAGACCTAAGCAGAGACTGACGAAAGACACATTCAATGAAAGGCGTTGTTAGGCTGCCAAAATACTACAGTCTCCTGAAATCTCAACATATTTTTTTTTCCGAACTTCATGATAATTTCAAGTAATGAGCAGTACACCAATAAAACGAGGATGTTCAAGTTTCGTTCTCCTAGGTTGAAGCATTCGTTTGCAGTAACAGTTTGAATTTTTAGTTTTCACTCTGTTTTCTCCTATATTGACAGATGCAGTTCGAACTCTAAATCAAACATGGTTTGTGCTAGCTTCTTGAAACTTGACACAATAAAGTAGTTCTACGTTCTATCTCTAAGGTTTGTTTCCTCTTGATGTAGCCTTAAGCAGAGACTGGCGAATAACACTTTCAATGGAAGGCATTGTTAAGCTTCCAAAAAAACTACCGTCTCCTGAAATCCCAACATATATTTTTTCATCCAATCTTCATGATTCTTTCAAGTATTGATCAGTACACCAATCAAACGTGGATGCCCAAGTTTTGTTCTTCTAGGTTGTAGCATTCATTTGCAGGAACAGTTAGAAATTATAGGTTTCACTCTGTTTTCTCCTATATTGACAGATGCAGTTAGAACTCTAAATCAAACACGGTTTGTGCTAGCTTCTTGAAACTTGACACAATAAAGTAGTTCTACGTTCTATCTCTAAGGTTTGTTTCCTCTTGTATCCTAAAGCTGGGACTGGCGAATAACACTTATACTGAAAGGGGTTGCCAAACTTCCAACACACTAGAGTCTCCTGAAATCTCAACATATATTTTTTCATCCAATCTTCATGATACTTTCAAGTAATGATCAGTACACCAATCCCACTTGGATGCCAAAGTTTAGTTCTCCTAGATTGAAGCATTCTTTTGGAGTAACAGTTTGAATTTTTAGGTTTCTCTCTGTTTTCTCCTATATTGACAAATGTAGTTCGAACTTTAAATCAAACACGGTTTGTGCTAGCTTCTTGAAACTTGAAACAGTAAAGTAGTTCTACATTCTACTTTTATTTTTTGTTTCCTCTGGATGTAGACCTATGCAGAGACTGACGAAAGACACATTCAATGAAAGGCGTTGTTAGGCTGCGAAAATACTACAGTCTCCTGAAATCGCAACATATTTTTTTTTCCGACCTTCATGATAATTTCAAGTAATGAGCAGTACACCAATAAAACGTGGATGTTCAAGTTTCGTTCTCCTAGGTTGAAGCATTCGTTTGCAGTAACAGTTTGAATTTTTAGTATTCACTCTGTTTTCTCCTATATTGACAGATGCATTTCGAACTCTAAATCAAACATGGTTTGTGCTAGCTTCTTGAAACTTGACACAATAAAGTAGTTCTACGTTCTATCTCTAAGGTTTGTTTCCTCTTGTATCCTAAAGCTGGGACTGGCGAATAACACTTATACTGAAAGGGGTTGCCAAACTTCCAACACACTAGAGTCTCCTGAAATCTCAACATATATTTTTTCATCCAATCTTCATGATACTTTCAAGTAATGATCAGTACACCAATCCCACTTGGATGCCAAAGTTTAGTTCTCCTAGATTGAAGCATTCATTGGAGTAACAGTTTGAATTTTTTGGTTTCACTCTGTTTCCTCCTATATTGACAAATGTAGTTCGAACTCTAAATCAAACACGGTTTGTGCTAGCTTTTTGAAACTTGAAACAGTGAAGTAGTTCTACATTCTATTTTTATTTTTTGTTTCCTCTGGATGTAGACCTAAGCAGAGACTGACGAAAGACACATTCAATGAAAGGCGTTGTTTGGCTGCCAAAATACTACAGTCTCCTGAAATCTCAACATATTTTTTTTTCCGACCTTCATGATAATTTCAAGTAATGAGCAGTACACCAATAAAACGAGGATGTTCAAGTTTCGTTCTCCTAGGTTGAAGCATTCGTTTGCAGTAACAGTTTGAATTTTTAGTTTTCACTCTGTTTTCTCCTATATAGACAGATGCAGTTCGAACTCTAAATCAAACATGGTTTGTGCTAGCTTCTTGAAACTTGACACAATAAAGTAGTTCTACGTTCTATCTCTAAGGTTTGTTTCCTCTTGATGTAGCCTTAAGCAGAGACTGGCGAATAACACTTTCAATGAAAGGCGTTGTTAAGCTTCCAAAAAACTACTGTCTCCTGAAATCCCAACATATATTTTTTCATCCAATCTTCATGATTCTTTCAAGTATTGATCAGTACACCAATCAAACGTGGATGCCCAAGTTTTGTTCTTCTAGGTTGTAGCATTCGTTTGCAGGAACAGTTAGAAATTATAGGTTTCACTCTGTTTTCTCCTATATTGACAGATGCAGTTAGAACTCTAAATCAAACACGGTTTGTGCTAGCTTCTTGAAACTTGACACAATAAAGTAGTTCTACGTTCTATCTCTAAGGTTTGTTTCCTCTTGAAGTAGCCTTAAGCAGATTGGCGAATAACACTTTCAATGAAAGGCGTTGTTAAGCTTCCAAAAAACTACCGTCTCCTGAAATCTCAACATATATTTTTTCATCCAATCTTCATGATTCTTTCAAGTATTGATCAGTACACCAATCAAACGTGGATGCCCAAGTTTTGTTCTTCTAGGTTGTAGCATTCGTTTGCAGGAACAGTTAGAAATTATAGGTTTCACTCTGTTTTCTCCTATATTGACAGATGCAGTTAGAAATCTAAATCAAACACGGTTTGTGCTAGCTTCTTGAAACTTGACACAATAAAGTAGTTCTACGTTCTATCTCTAAGGTTTGTTTCCTCTTGTATCCTAAAGCTGGGACTGGCGAATAACACTTATACTGAAAGGGGTTGCCAAACTTCCAACACACTAGAGTCTCCTGAAATCTCAACATATATTTTTTCATCCAATCTTCATGATACTTTCAAGTAATGATCAGTACACCAATCCCACTTGGATGCCAAAGTTTAGTTCTCCTAGATTGAAGCATTCTTTTGGAGTAACAGTTTGAATTTTTAGGTTTCACTCTGTTTTCTCCTATATTGACAAATGTAGTTCGAACTCTAAATCAAACACAGTTTGTGCTATCTTCTTGAAACTTGAAACTTTAAATTAGTTCTACATTCTATTTTTATTTTTTGTTTCCTCTGGATGTAGACCTAAGCAGAGACTGACGAAAGACACATTCAATGAAAGGCGTTGTTAGGCTGCCAAAATACTACAGTCTCCTGAAATCTCAACATATTTTTTTTCCGACCTTCATGATAAATTCAAGTAATGAGAAGTACACCAATAAAACGTGGATGTTCAAGTTTCGTTCTCCTAGGTTGAAGCATTCGTTTGCAGTAACAGTTTGAATTTTTAGTTTTCACTCTGTTTTCTCCTATATTGACAGATGCAGTTCAAACTCTAAATCAAACATGGTTTGTGCTAGCTTCTTGAAACTTGACACAATAAAGTAGTTCTACGTTCTATCTCTAAGGTTTGTTTCCTCTTGATGTAGCCTTAAGGAGAGACTGGCGAATAACACTTTCAATGAGAGGCGTTGTTAAGCTTCCAAAAAACTACAGTCTCCTGAAATCTCAACATATATTTTTTCATCCAATCTTCATGATTCTTTCAAGTATTGATCAGTACACCAATCAAACCTGGATGCCCAAGTTTTGTTCTTCTAGGTTGTAGCATTCGTTTGCAGGAACAGTTAGAAATTATAGGTTTCACTCTGTTTTCTCCTATATTGACAGATGCAGTTAGAACTCTAAATCAAACACGGTTTGTGCTAGCTTCTTGAAACTGGACACAATAAAGTAGTTCTACGTTCTATCTCTAAGGTTTGTTTCCTCTTGGATCCTAAAGCTGGGACTGGCGAATAACACTTATACTGAAAGGGGTTGCCAAACTTCCAAAACACTAGAGTCTCCTGAAATCTCAACATATATTTTTTCATCCAATCTTCATGGTACTTTCAAGTAATGATCAGTACACCAATCCACTTGGATGCCAAAGTTTAGTTCTTATAGATTGAAGCATTCATTGGAGAAACAGTTTTAATTTTTAGGTTTCACTCTGTTTTCTCCTATATTGACAAATGTAGTTCGAACTCTAAATCAAACACGGTTTGTGCTAGCTTCTTGAAACTTGAAACAGTAAAGTAGTTCTACATTCTATTTTTTTTTTGTTTCCTCTGGATTTAGACATAAGCAGAGACTCACGAAAGACACATTCAATGAAAGGCGTTGTTAATCTGCCAAAATACTACAGTCTTCTGAAATCTCAACATATTTTTTTTTCCGACCTTCATGATGATTTCAAGTAATCAGCAGTACACCAATAAAACGTGGATGTTCAAGTTTCGTTCTCCTAGGTTGAAGCATTCGTTTGCAGTAACAGTTTGAATTTTTAGTTTTCACTCTGTTTTCTCCTATATTGACAGATGCAGTTCGAACTCTAAATCAAACATGGTTTGTGCTAGCTTCATGAAACTTGACACAATAAAGTAGTTCTACTTTCTATCTCTAAGGTTTGTTTTCTTGATGTAGCCTTAAGCAGAGACTGGCGAATAACACTTTCAATGAAAGGCGTTGTTAAGCTTCCAAAAAACTACCGTCTCCTGAAATCTCAACATATGTTTTTTCATCCAATTTTCATGATTCTTTCAAGTATTGATCAGTACACCAATAAAACGTGGATGCCCAAGTTTTGTTCCTCTAGGTTGTAGCATTCGTTTGCAGGAACAGTTAGAAATTATAGGTTTCACTCTGTTTTCTCCTATATTGACAGATGCAGTTAGAACTCTAAATCAAACACGGTTTGTGCTAGCTTCTTGAAACTTGACACAATAAAGTAGTTCTACGTTCTATCTCTAAGGTTTGTTTCCTCTTGTATCCTAAGGCTGGGACTGGCGAATAACACTTATACTGAAAGGGGTTGCCAAACTTCCAACACACTAGAGTCCCCTGAAATCTCAACATATATTTTTTCATCCAATCTTCATGATACTTTCAAGTAATGATCAGTACACCAATCCCACTTGCATGCCAAAGTTTAGTTCTCCTAGATTGAAGCATTCTTTTGGAGTAACAGTTTGAATTTTTAGGTTTCACTCTGTTTTCTCCTATATTGACAAATGTAGTTCGAACTCTAAATCAAACACGGTTGGTGCTAGCTTCTTGAAACTTGAAACAGTAAAGTAGTTCTACATTCTATATTTATTTGTTGTTTCCTCTGGATGTAGACCTAAGCAGAGACTGACGAAAGACACATTCAATGAAAGGCGTTGTTAGGCTGCCAAAATACTACAGTCTCCTAAAATCTCAACATATTTTTTTTTCCGAGCTTCATGATAATTTCAAGTAATGAGCAGTGCACCAATAAAACGGGGATGTTCAAGTTTCGTTCTCCTAGGTTGAAGCATTCGTTTGCAGTAACAGTTTGAATTTTTAGTTTTCACTCTGTTTTCTCCTATATTGACAGATGCAGTTCGAACTCTAAATCAAACATGGTTTGTGCTAGCTTCTTGAAACTTGACACAATAAAGTAGTTCTACGTTCTATCTCTAAGGTTTGTTTCCTCTTGATGTAGCCTTAAGCAGAGACCGGCGAATAACACTTTCAATGAAAACCGTTGTTAAGCTTCCAAGAAACTACGGTCTCCTGAAATCTCAACATATATTTTTTCATCCAATCTTCATGATTCTTTCAAGTATTGATCAGTACACCAATCAAACGTGGATGCCCAAGTTTTGTTCTTCTAGTTTGTACCATTCGTTTGCAGGAACAGTTAGAAATTATAGGTTTCACTCTGTTTTCTCCTGTATTGACAGATGCAGTTAGAACTCTAAATCAAACACGGTTTGTGGTAGCTTCTTGAAACTTGACACAATAAAGTAGTTCTATGTTCTAACTCTAAGGTTTGTTTCCTCTTGTATCCTAAACCTGGGACTGGCCAATAACACTTATACTGAAAGGGGTTGCCAAACTTCCAACACACTAGAGTCTCCTGAAATCTCAACATATATTTTTTCATCCGATCTTCATGATACTTTCTAGTAATGATCAGTACACCAATCCCACTTGGATGCCAAAGTTTAGTTCTCCTAGATTGAAGCATTCTTTTGGAGTAACAGTTTGAATTTTTAGGTTTCACTCTGTTTTCTCCTATATTGACAAATGTAGTTCGAACTATAAATCAAACACGGTTTGTGCTAGCTTCTTGAAACTTGAAACAGTAAAGTAGTTCTACATTCTATTTTTATTTTTTGTTTCCTCTGGATGTAGACCTAAGCAGAGACTGACGAAAGACACATTCAATGAAAGGCGTTGTTAGGCTGCCAAAATACTACAGGCTCTCTGAAATCTCCACATTTTTTTTTCCGACCTTCATGATAATTTCAAGTAATGAGCAGTACACCAATAAAACGTGGATGTTCAAGTTCCGTTCTACTAGGTTGAAGCATTCGTTGGCAGTAACAGTTAGAAATTATAGGTTTCACTGTGTTTTCTCCTATATTGACAGATGCAGTTCAAACTCTAAATCAAACATTGTTTGTGCTAGCTTCTTGAAACTTGACACAATAAAGTAGTCCTACGTTCTATCTCTAATGTTTTTTTCCTCTTCATGTAGCCTTAAGCAGAGACCGGCGAATAACACTTTCAATGAAAGGCGTTTGTTAAGCTTCCAAGAAACTACCGTCTCCTGAAATCTCAACATATATTTTTGCATCCAATCTTCATGATTCTTTCAAGTATTGATCAGTACACCAATCAAACGTGGATGCCCAAGTTTTGTTCTTCTAGGTTGTAGCATTCGTTTGCAGGAAACAGTTAGAAATTTTAGGTTGCACTCTGTTTTCTCCTATATTGACAGATGCAGTTAGAACTCTAATTCAAACACGGTTTGTGCTAGCTTCTTGAAACTTGACACAATAAAGTAGTTCTACGTTCTATCTCTAAGGTTTGTTTCCTCTTGATGTAGCCTTAAGCAGAGACCGGCGAATAACGCTTTCAATGAAAGCCGTTGTTAAGCTTCCAAAAAACTACCGTCTCCTGAAATCTCAACATATATTTTTTCATCCAATCTTCATGATTCTTTCAAGTATTGATCAGTACACCAATCAAACGTGGATGCCCAAGTTTTGTTCTTCTAGGTTGTAGCATTCGTTTGCAGGAACAGTTAGAAATTATAGGTTTCACTCTGTTTTCTCCTATATTGACAGATGCAGTTAGAACTCTATTCAAACACGGTTTGTGCTAGCTTCTTGAAACTTGACTCAATAAAGTAGTTCTACGTTCTATCTCAAAGGTTTGTTTCCTCTTGTATCCTAAAGCTGGGACTGGCGAATAACACTTATAACTGAAAGGGGTTGCCAACTTCCAACACACTAGAGTCTCCTGAAATCTCAACATATATTTTTTCATCCAATCTTCATGATACTTTCAAGTAATGATCAGTACACCAATCCCACTTGGATGCCAAAGTTTAGTTCTCCTTGATTGAAGCATTCTTTTGGAGTAACAGTTTGAATTTTTAGGTTTCACTCTGTTTTCTCCTATATTGACAAAGTAGTTCGAACTCTAAAATCAAACACGGTTTGTGCTAGCTTCTTGAAACTTGAAACAGTAAAGTAGTTCTACATTCTATTTTTATTTTTTGTTTCCTCTGGATGTAGACCTAAGCAGAGACTGACGAAAGACACATTCAATGAAAGGCGTTGTTAGGCTGCCAAAATACTACAGTCTCCTGAAATCTCAACATATTTTTTTTTCCGACCTTCATGATAATTTCAAGTAATGAGCAGTACTACACCAAATAAAACGTGGATGTTCAAGTTTCGTTCTCCTAGGTTGAAGCATTCGTTTGCAGTAACAGTTTGAATTTTTAGTTTTCACTCTGTTTTCTCCTATATTGACAGATGCAGTTCGAACTCTAAATCAAACATGGTTTGTGCTAGCTTCTTGAAAACTTGACACAATAAAGTAGTTCTACGTTCTATCTCTAAGGTTTGCTTCCTCTTGATGTAGCCTTAAGCAGAGACCGGCGAATAACACTTTCAATGAAAACCGTTGTTAAGCTTCCAAGAAACTACGGTCTCCTGAAATCTCAACATATGTTTATTCATCCAATCTTCATGATTCTTTCAAATATTGATCAGTACACCAATCAAACGTGGATGCCCAAGTTTTGTTCTTCTAGTTTGTACCATTCGTTTGCAGGAACAGTTAGAAATTATAGGTTTCACTCTGTTTTCTCCTATATTGACAGATGCGCAGTTAGAACTCTAAATCAAACACGGTTTGTGGTAGCTTCTTGAAACTTGACACAATAAAGTAGTTCTATGTTCTAACTCTAAGGTTTGTTTCTTCTTGTATCCTAAACCTGGGACTGGCCAATAACACTTATACAGAAAGGGGTTGCCAAACTTCCAACACACTAGAGTCTCCTGAAATCTCAACATATATTTTTTGATCCGATCTTCATGATACTTCAAGTAATGATCAGTACACCAATCCCACTTGGATGCCAAAGTTTAGTTCTCCTAGATTGAAGCATTCTTTTGGAGTAACAGTTTGAATTTTTAGGTTTCACTCTGTTTTCTCCTATATTGACAAATGTAGTTCGAACTCTAAATCAAACACGGTTTGTGCTAGCTTCTTGAAACTTGAAACAGTAAAGTAGTTCTACATTCTATTTTTATTTTTTGTTTCCTCTGGATGTAGACCTAAGCAGAGACTGACGAAAGACACATTCAATGAAAGGCTTGTTAGGCTGCCAAATACTACAGGCTCCTGAAATCTCAACATTTTTTTTTTCCGACCTTCATGATAATTTCAAGTAATGAGCAGTACACCAATAAAACGTGGATGTTCAAGTTCCGTTCTCCTAGGTTGAAGCATTCGTTGGCAGTAACAGTTAGAAATTATAGGTTTCACTGTGTTTTCTCCTATATTGACAGATGCAGTTCAAACTCTAAATCAAACATTGTTTGTGCTAGCTTCTTGAAACTTGACACAATAAAGTAGGCCTACCTTCTATCTCTAATGTTTTTTTCCTTTTGATGTAGCCTTAAGCAGAGACCGGCGAATAACACTTTCAATGAAAGGCGTTGTTAAGCTTCCAAGAAACTACCGTCTCCTGAAATCTCAACATATATTTTTGCATCCAATCTTCATGATTCTTTCAAGTATTGATCAGTACACCAATCAAACGTGGATGCCCAAGTTTTGTTCTTCTAGGGTTGTAGCATTCGTTTGCAGGAACAGTTAGAAATTTTAGGGTTGCACTCTGTTTTCTCCTATATTGACAGATGCAGTTAGAACTCTAATTCAAACACGGTTTGTGCTAGCTTCTTGAAAAATGACACAATAAAGTAGTTCTACGTTCTATCTCTAAGGTTTGTTTCCTCTTGATGTAGCCTTAAGCAGAGACCGGCTAATAACACTTTCAATGAAAGCCGTTGTTAAGCTTCCAAGAAACTACCGTCTCCTGAAATCTCAACATATATTTTTTCATCCAATCTTCATGATTCTTTCAAGTATTGATCAGTACACCACTCAAACGTGGATGCCCAAGTTTTGTTCTTCTAGTTTGTACCATTCGTTTGCAGGAACAGTTAGAAATTATAGGTTTCACTCTGTTTTCTCCTATATTGACAGATGCAGTTAGAACTCTAAATCAAACAAGGTTTGTGCTAGCTTCTTGAAACTTGACACAATAAAGTAGTTCTATGTTCTAACTCTAAGGTTTGTTTCCTCTTGTATCCTAAACCTGGGACTGGCCAATAACACTTATACTGAAAGGGTTGCCAAACTTTCCAACACACTAGAGTCTCCTGGAAACTCAACATATATTTTTTCATCCGATCTTCATGATACTTTCAAGTAATGATCAGTACACCAATCCCACTTGGATGCCAAAGTTTAGTTCTTCCTAGATGAAGCATTCTTTTGGAGTAACAGTTTGAATTTTTAGGTTCACTCTGTTTTCTCCTATATTGACAAATGTAGTTCGAACTCTAAACAAACACGGGTTTGTGCTAGCTTCTTGAAACTTGAAACAGTAAAGTAGTTCTACATTCTATTTTTATTTTTTGTTTCCTCTGGATGTAGACCTAAGCAGAGACTGACGAAAGACACATTCAATGAAAGGCGTTGTTAGGCTGCCAAAATACTACAGGCTCCTGAAATCTCAACATTTTTTTTTCCGACCTTCATGATAATTTCAAGTAATGAGCAGTACACCAATAAAACGTGATGTTCAAGTTCCGTTCTCCTAGGTTGAAGCATTCGTTGGCAGTAACAGTTAGAAATTATAGGTTTCACTGTGTTTTCTCATATATTGACAGATGCAGTTCAAACTCTAAATCAAACATTGTTTGTGCTAGCTTCTTGAAACTTGACACAATAAGTAGTCCTACCTTCTATCTCTAATGTTTTTTCCTCTTGATGTAGCCTTAAGCAGAGACCGGCGAATAACACTTTCAATGAAAGGCGTTGTTAAGCTTCCAAGAAACTACCGTCTCCTGAAATCTCAACATATATTTTTGCATCCAATCTTCATGATTCTTTCAAGTATTGATCAGTACACCAATCAAACTTGGATGCCCCAAGTTTTGTTCTTCTAGGTTGTAGCATTCGTTTGCAGGAACAGTTAGAAATTTTAGGTTGCACTCTGTTTTCTCCTATATTGACAGATGCAGTTAGAACTCTAATTCAAACACGGTTTGTGCTAGCTTCTTGAAACTTGACACAATAAAGTAGTTCTACGTTCTATCTCTAAGGTTTGTTTCCTCTTGATGTAGCCTTAAGCAGAGACTGGCGAATAACACTTTCAATGAAAGGCGTTGTTAAGCTTCCAAAAAACTACCGTCTCCTGAAATCTCAACATATATTTTTTCATCCAATCTTCATGATTCTTTCAAGTATTGATCAGTACACCAATCAAACGGGGATGCCCAAGTTTTGTTCTTCTAGGTTGTAGCATTCGTTTGCAGGAACAGTTAGAAATTATAGGTTTCACTCTGTTTTCTCCTATATTGACAGATGCAGTTAGAACTCTAATTCAAACACGGTTTGTGCTAGCTTCTTGAAACTTGACACAATAAAGTAGTTCTACGTTCTATCTCTAAGGTTTGTTTCCTCTTGTATCCTAAAGCTGGGACTGGCGAATAATACTTATATTGAAAGGGGTTGCCAAACTTCCAACACACTAGAGTCTCCTGAAATCTCAACATATATTTTTTCATCCAATCTTCATGATACTTTCAAGTAATGATCAGTACACCAATCCCACTTGGATGCCAAAGTTTAGTTCTCCTAGATTGAAGCATTCTTTTGGAGTAACAGTTTGAATTTTTAGGTTTCACTCTGTTTTCTCCTATATTGACAAATGCAGTTCGAACTCTAAATCAAACACGGTTTGTGCTAACTTCTTGAAACTTGAAACAGTAAAGTAGTTCTACATTCTATTTTTATTTTTTGTTTTTTCTGGATGTAGACGTAAGCAGAGACTGACGAAAGACAAATTCAATGAAAGGCGTTGTTAGGCTGCCAAAATACTACAGTCTCCTGAAATCTCAACATATTTTTTTTTCCGACCTTCATGATAATTTCAAGTAATGAGCAGTACACCAATAAAACGTGGATGTTCAAGTTCCGTTCTCCTAGGTTGAAGCATTCGTTTTCAGTAACAGTTTGAATTTTTAGTTTTCACTCTGTTTTCTCCTATATTGACAGATGCAGTTCGAACTCTAAATCAAACATGGTTTGTGCTAGCTTCTTGAAACTTGACACAATAAAGTACTTCTACGTTCTATCTCTAAGGTTTTTTTTCCTCTTGATGTAGCCTTAAGCAGAGACCGGCGAATAACACTTTCAATGAAAGGTGTTGTTAAGCTTCCCAAAAACTACCGTCTCCTGAAATCTCAACATATATTTTTTCATCCAATCTTCATGATTCTTTCAAGTATTGATCAGTACACCAATCAAACGTGGATGCCCAAGTTTTGTTCTTATAGGTTGTAGCATTCGTTTGCAGGAACAGTTAGAAATTATAGGTTTCACTCTGTTTTCTCCTATATTGACAGATGCAGTTAGAACTCTAAATCAAACACGGTTTGTGCTAGCTTCTTGAAACTTGACACAATAAAGTAGTTCTATGTTCTAACTCTAAGGTTTGTTTCCTCTTGTATCCTAAACCTGGGACTGGCCAATAACACTTATACTGAAAGGGGTTGCCAAACTTCCAACACACTAGAGTCTCCTGAAATCTCAACATGTATTTTTTCATCCGATCTTCATGATACTTTCAAGTAATGATCAGTACACGAATCCCACTTGGATGCCAAAGTTTAGTTCTCCTAGATTGAAGCATTCTTTTGGAGTAACAGTTTGAATTTTTAGGTTTCACTCTGTTTTCTCATATATTGACAAATGTAGTTCGAAATCTAAATCAAACACGGTTTGTGCTAGCTTCTTGAAACTTGAAACAGTAAAGTAGTTCTACATTCTATTTTCATTTTTTGTTTCCTCTGGATGTAGACCTAAGCAGAGACTGACGAAAGACACATTCAATGAAAGGCGTTGTTAGGCTGCCAAATACTACAGGCTCCTGAAATCTCAACATTTTTTTTTTCCGACCTTCATGATAATTTCAAGTAATGAGCAGTACACCAATAAAACGTGGATGTTCAAGTTCCGTTCTCCTAGGTTGAAGCATTCGTTGGCAGTAACAGTTAGAAATTATAGGTTTCACTGTGTTTTCTCCTATATTGACAGATGCAGTTCAAACTCTAAATCAAACATTGTTTGTGCTAGCTTCTTGAAACTTGACACAATAAAGTAGTCCTACCTTCTATCTCTAATGTTTTTTTCCTTTTGATGTAGCCTTAAGCAGAGACCGGCGAATAACACTTTCAATGAAAGGCGTTGTTAAGCTTCCAAGAAACTACCGTCTCCTGAAATCTCAACATATATTTTTGCATCCAATCTTCATGATTCTTTCAAGTATTGATCAGTACACCAATCAAACGTGGATGCCCAAGTTTTGTTCTTCTAGGTTGTAGCATTCGTTTGCAGGAACAGTTAGAAATTTTAGGTTGCACTCTGTTTTCTCCTATATTGACAGATGCAGTTAGAACTCTAATTCAAACACGGTTTGTGCTAGCTTCTTGAAAAATGACACAATAAAGTAGTTCTACGTTCTATCTCTAAGGTTTGTTTCCTCTTGATGTAGCCTTAAGCAGAGACCGGCTAATAACACTTTCAATGAAAGCCGTTGTTAAGCTTCCAAGAAACTACCGTCTCCTGAAATCTCAACATATATTTTTTCATCCAATCTTCATGATTCTTTCAAGTATTGATCAGTACACCACTCAAACGTGGATGCCCAAGTTTTGTTCTTCTAGTTTGTACCATTCGTTTGCAGGAACAGTTAGAAATTATAGGTTTCACTCTGTTTTCTCCTATATTGACAGATGCAGTTAGAACTCTAAATCAAACACGGTTTGTGCTAGCTTCTTGAAACTTGACACAATAAAGTAGTTCTATGTTCTAACTCTAAGGTTTGTTTCCTCTTGTATCCTAAACCTGGGACTGGCCAATAACACTTATACTGAAAGGGGTTGCCAAACTTCCAACACACTAGAGTCTCCTGGAAACTCAACATATATTTTTTCATCCGATCTTCATGATACTTTCAAGTAATGATCAGTACACCAATCCCACTTGGATGCCAAAGTTTAGTTCTCCTAGATTGAAGCATTCTTTTGGAGTAACAGTTTGAATTTTTAGGTTTCACTCTGTTTTCTCCTATATTGACAAATGTAGTTCGAACTCTAAATCAAACACGGTTTGTGCTAGCTTCTTGAAACTTGAAACAGTAAAGTAGTTCTACATTCTATTTTTATTTTTTGTTTCCTCTGGATGTAGACCTAAGCAGAGACTGACGAAAGACACATTCAATGAAAGGCGTTGTTAGGCTGCCAAAATACTACAGGCTCCTGAAATCTCAACATTTTTTTTCCGACCTTCATGATAATTTCAAGTAATGAGCAGTACACCAATAAAACGTGGATGTTCAAGTTCCGTTCTCCTAGGTTGAAGCATTCGTTGGCAGTAACAGTTAGAAATTATAGGTTTCACTGTGTTTTCTCATATATTGACAGATGCAGTTCAAACTCTAAATCAAACATTGTTTGTGCTAGCTTCTTGAAACTTGACACAATAAAGTAGTCCTACCTTCTATCTCTAATGTTTTTTTCCTCTTGATGTAGCCTTAAGCAGAGACCGGCGAATAACACTTTCAATGAAAGGCGTTGTTAAGCTTCCAAGAAACTACCGTCTCCTGAAATCTCAACATATATTTTTGCATCCAATCTTCATGATTCTTTCAAGTATTGATCAGTACACGAATCAAACGTGGATGCCCAAGTTTTGTTCTTCTAGGTTGTAGCATTCGTTTGCAGGAACAGTTAGAAATTTTAGGTTGCACTCTGTTTTCTCCTATATTGACAGATGCAGTTAGAACTCTAATTCAAACACGGTTTGTGCTAGCTTCTTGAAACTTGACACAATAAAGTAGTTCTACGTTCTATCTCTAAGGTTTGTTTCCTCTTGATGTAGCCTTAAGCAGAGACTGGCGAATAACACTTTCAATGAAAGGCGTTGTTAAGCTTCCAAAAAACTACCGTCTCCTGAAATCTCAACATATATTTTTTCATCCAATCTTCATGATTCTTTCAAGTATTGATCAGTACACCAATCAAACGGGGATGCCCAAGTTTTGTTCTTCTAGGTTGTAGCATTCGTTTGCAGGAACAGTTAGAAATTATAGGTTTCACTCTGTTTTCTCCTATATTGACAGATGCAGTTAGAACTCTAATTCAAACACGGTTTGTGCTAGCTTCTTGAAACTTGACACAATAAAGTAGTTCTACGTTCTATCTCTAAGGTTTGTTTCCTCTTGTATCCTAAAGCTGGGACTGGCGAATAATACTTATATTGAAAGGGGTTGCCAAACTTCCAACACACTAGAGTCTCCTGAAATCTCAACATATATTTTTTCATCCAATCTTCATGATACTTTCAAGTAATGATCAGTACACCAATCCCACTTGGATGCCAAAGTTTAGTTCTCCTAGATTGAAGCATTCTTTTGGAGTAACAGTTTGAATTTTTAGGTTTCACTCTGTTTTCTCCTATATTGACAAATGCAGTTCGAACTCTAAATCAAACACGGTTTGTGCTAACTTCTTGAAACTTGAAACAGTAAAGTAGTTCTACATTCTATTTTTATTTTTTGTTTTTTCTGGATGTAGACGTAAGCAGAGACTGACGAAAGACAAATTCAATGAAAGGCGTTGTTAGGCTGCCAAAATACTACAGTCTCCTGAAATCTCAACATATTTTTTTTTCCGACCTTCATGATAATTTCAAGTAATGAGCAGTACACCAATAAAACGTGGATGTTCAAGTTCCGTTCTCCTAGGTTGAAGCATTCGTTTTCAGTAACAGTTTGAATTTTTAGTTTTCACTCTGTTTTCTCCTATATTGACAGATGCAGTTCGAACTCTAAATCAAACATGGTTTGTGCTAGCTTCTTGAAACTTGACACAATAAAGTACTTCTACGTTCTATCTCTAAGGTTTTTTTTCCTCTTGATGTAGCCTTAAGCAGAGACCGGCGAATAACACTTTCAATGAAAGGTGTTGTTAAGCTTCCCAAAAACTACCGTCTCCTGAAATCTCAACATATATTTTTTCATCCAAGCTTCATGATTCTTTCAAGTATTGATCAGTACACCAATCAAACGTGGATGCCCAAGTTTTGTTCTTATAGGTTGTAGCATTCGTTTGCAGGAACAGTTAGAAATTATAGGTTTCACTCTGTTTTCTCCTATATTGACAGATGCAGTTAGAACTCTAAATCAAACACGGTTTGTGCTAGCTTCTTGAAACTTGACACAATAAAGTAGTTCTATGTTCTAACTCTAAGGTTTGTTTCCTCTTGTATCCTAAACCTGGGACTGGCCAA
Source organism: Callospermophilus lateralis (assembly GCF_048772815.1). NCBI lineage: Eukaryota > Metazoa > Chordata > Mammalia > Rodentia > Sciuridae > Callospermophilus > Callospermophilus lateralis. The sequence continues at coordinate 38,461 of NW_027513994.1, forward strand.
TAACACTTATACTGAAAGGGGTTGCCAAACTTCCAACACACTAGAGTCTCCTGAAATCTCAACATGTATTTTTTCATCCGATCTTCATGATACTTTCAAGTAATGATCAGTACACGAATCCCACTTGGATGCCAAAGTTTAGTTCTCCTAGATTGAAGCATTCTTTTGGAGTAACAGTTTGAATTTTTAGGTTTCACTCTGTTTTCTCATATATTGACAAATGTAGTTCGAAATCTAAATCAAACACGGTTTGTGCTAGCTTCTTGAAACTTGAAACAGTAAAGTAGTTCTACATTCTATTTTCATTTTTTGTTTCCTCTGGATGTAGACCTAAGCAGAGACTGACGAAAGACACATTCAATGAAAGGCGTTGTTAGGCTGCCAAAATATTACAGGCTACTGAAATCTCAACATTTTTTTTTCCGACCTTCATGATAATTTCAAGTAATGAGCAGTACACCAATAAAACGTGGATGTTCAAGTTCCGTTCTCCTAGGTTGAAGCATTCGTTGGCAGTAACAGTTAGAAATTATAGGTTTCACTGTGTTTTCTCCTATATTGACAGATGCAGTTCAAACTCTAAATCAAACATTGTTTGTGCTAGCTTCTTGAAACTTGACACAATAAAGTAGTCCTACGTTCTATCTCTAATGTTTTTTTCCACTTCATGTAGCCTTAAGCAGAGACCGGAGAATAACACTTTCAATGAAAGGCGTTGTTAAGCTTCCAGGAAACTACCGTCTCCTGAAATCTCAACATATATTTTTGCATCCAATCTTCATGATTCTTTCAAGTATTGATCAGTACACCAATCAAACCTGGATGCCCAAGTTTTGTTCTTCTAGGTTGTAGCATTCGTTTGCAGGAACAGTTAGAAATTTTAGGTTGCACTCTGTTTTCTCCTATATTGACAGATGCAGTTAGAACTCTAATTCAAACACGGTTTGTGCTAGCTTCTTGAAACTTGACACAATAAAGTAGTTCTACGTTCTATCTCTAAGGTTTGTTTCCTCTTGATGTAGCCTTAAGCAGAGACCGGCGAATAACACTTTCAATGAAAGCCGTTGTTAAGCTTCCAAAAAACTACCGTCTCCTGAAATCTCAACATATATTTTTTCATCCAATCTTCATGATTCTTTCAAGTATTGATCAGTACACCAATCAAACGTGGATTCCCAAGTTTTGTTCTTCTAGGTTGTAGCATTCGTTTGCAGGAACAGTTAGAAATTATAGGTTTCACTCTGTTTACTCCTATATTGACAGATGCAGTTAGAACTCTAAATCAAACACGGTTTGTGCTAGCTTCTTGAAACTTGACACAATAAAGTAGTTCTATGTTCTAACTCTAAGGTTTGTTTCCTCTTGTATCCTAAACCTGGGACTGGCCAATAACACTTATACTGAAAGGGTTTGCCAAACTTCCAACACACTAGAGTCTCCTGAAATCTCAACATGTATTTTTTCATCCGATCTTCATGATACTTTCAAGTAATGATCAGTACACGAATCCCACTTGGATGCCAAAGTTTAGTTCTCCTAGATTGAAGCATTCTTTTGGAGTAACAGTTTGAATTTTTAGGTTTCACTCTGTTTTCTCATATATTGACAAATGTAGTTCGAAATCTAAATCAAACACGGTTTGTGCTAGCTTCTTGAAACTTGAAACAGTAAAGTAGTTCTACATTCTATTTTTATTTTTTGTTTCCTCTGGATGTAGACCTAAGCAGAGACTGACGAAAGACACATTCAATGAAAGGCGTTGTTAGGCTGCCAAAATACTACAGGCTACTGAAATCTCAACATTTTTTTTTCCGACCTTCATGATAATTTCAAGTAATGAGCAGTACACCAATAAAACGTGGATGTTCAAGTTCCGTTCTCCTAGGTTGAAGCATTCGTTGGCAGTAACAGTTAGAAATTATAGGTCTCACTGTGTTTTCTCCTATATTGACAGATGCAGTTCAAACTCTAAATCAAACATTGTTTGTGCTAGCTTCTTGAAACTTGACACAATAAAGTAGTCCTACGTTCTATCTCTAATGTTTTTTTCCTCTTGATGTAGCCTTAAGCAGAGACCGGCGAATAACACTTTCAATGAAAGGCGTTGTTAAGCTTCCAAGAAACTACCGTCTCCTGAAATCTCAACATATATTTTTGCATCCAATCTTCATGATTCTTTCAAGTATTGATCAGTACACCAATCAAACGTGGATGCCCAAGTTTTGTTCTTCTAGGTTGTAGCATTCGTTTGCAGGAACAGTTAGAAATTTTAGGTTGCACTCTGTTTTCTCCTATATTGACAGATGCAGTTAGAACTCTAATTCAAACACGGTTTGTGCTAGCTTCTTGAAACTTGACACAATAAAGTAGTTCTACGTTCTATCTCTAAGGTTTGTTTCCTCTTGATGTAGCCTTAAGCAGAGACCGGCGAATAACACTTTCAATGAAAGCCGTTGTTAAGCTTCCAAAAAACTACCGTCTCCTGAAATCTCAACATATATTTTTTCATCCAATCTTCATGATTCTTTCAAGTATTGATCAGTACACCAATCAAACGTGGATTCCCAAGTTTTGTTCTTCTAGGTTGTAGCATTCGTTTGCAGGAACAGTTAGAAATTATATTTTTCACTCTGTTTACTCCTATATTGACAGATACAGTTAGAAATCTAATTCAAACACGGTTTGTGCTAGCTTCTTGAAACTTGACACAATAAAGTAGTTCTACGTTCTATCTCTAAGGTTTGTTTCCTCTTGTATCCTAAAGCTGGGACTGGCGAATAACACTTATATTGAAAGGGGTTGCCAAACTTCCAACACACTAGAGTCTCCTGAAATCTCAACATATTTTTTCATCCAATCTTCATGATACTTTCAAGTAATGATCAGTACACCAATCCCACTTGGATGCCAAAGTTTAGTTCTCCTAGATTGAAGCATTCTTTTGGAGTAACAGTTTGAATTTTTAGGTTTCACTCTGTTTTCTCCTATATTGACAAATGCAGTTCGAACTCTAAATCAAACACGGTTTGTGCTAGCTTCTTGAAACTTGAAACAGTAAAGTAGTTCTACATTCTATTTTTATTTTTTGTTTTTTCTGGATGTAGACCTAAGCAGAGACTGACGAAAGACAAATTCAATGAAAGGCGTTGTTAGGCTGCCAAAATACTACAGTCTCCTGAAATCTCAACATATTTTTTTTTCCGACCTTCATGATAATTTCAAGTAATGAGCAGTACACCAATAAAACGTGGATGTTCAAGTTCCGTTCTCCTAGGTTGAAGCATTCGTTTTCAGTAACAGTTTGAATTTTTAGTTTTCACTCTGTTTTCTCCTATATTGACAGATGCAGTTCGAACTCTAAATCAAACATGGTTTGTGCTAGCTTCTTGAAACTTGACACAATAAAGTAGTTCTACGTTCTATCTCTAAGGTTTTTTTCCTCTTGATCTAGCCTTAAGCAGAGACCGGCGAAGAACACTTTCAATGAAAGGTGTTGTTAAGCTTCCAAAAAACTACCGTCTCCTGAAATCTCAACATATATTTTTTCATCCAATATTCATGATTCTTTCAAGTATTGATCAGGACACCAATCAAACGTGGATGCCCATGTTTTGTTCTTCTAGGTTGTAGCATTCGTTTGCAGGAACAGTTAGAAATTATAGGTTTCACTCTGTTTTCTCCTATATTGACAGATGCAGTTAGAACTCTAAATCAAACACGGTTTGTGCTAGCTTCTTGAAACTTGACACAATAAAGTAGTTCTATGTTCTAACTCTAAGGTTTGTTTCCTCTTGTATCCTAAACCTGGGACTGGCCAATAACACTTATACTGAAAGGGGTTGCCAAACTTCCAACACACTAGAGTCTCCTGAAATCTCAACATGTATTTTTTCATCCGATCTTCATGATAATTTCAAGTAATGATCAGTACACCAATCCCACTTGGATGCCAAAGTTTAGTTCTCCTAGATTGAAGCATTCTTTTGGAGTAACAGTTTGAATTTTTAGGTTTCACTCTGTTTTCTCCTATATTGACAAATGTAGTTCGAACTCTAAATCAAACACGGTTTGTGCTAGCTTCTTGAAACTTGAAACAGTAAAGTAGTTCTACATTCTATTTTTATTTTTTGTTTCCTCTGGATGTAGACCTAAGCAGAGACTGACGAAAGACACATTCAATGAAAGGCGTTGTTAGGCTGCCAAAATACTACAGGCTCCTGAAATCTCAACATTTTTTTTTTCCGACCTTCATGATAATTTCAAGTAATGAGCAGTACACCAATAAAACGTGGATGTTCAAGTTCCGTTCTTCTAGGTTGAAGCATTCGTTGGCAGTAACAGTTAGAAATTATAGGTTTCACTGTGTTTTCTCCTATATTGACAGATGCAGTTCAAACTCTAAATCAAACATTGTTTGTGCTAGCTTCTTGAAACTTGACACAATAAAGTAGTCCTACGTTCTATCTCTAATGTTTTTTTCCTCTTCATGTAGCCTTAAGCAGAGACCGGCGAATAACACTTTCAATGAAAGGCGTTGTTAAGCTTCCAAGAAACTACCGTCTCCTGAAATCTCAACATATATTTTTGCATCCAATCTTCATGATTCTTTCAAGTATTGATCAGTACACCAATCAAACGTGGATGCCCAAGGTTTGTTCTTCTAGGTTTTAGCATTCGTTTGCCGGAACAGTTAGAAATTTTAGGTTGCACTCTGTTTTCTCCTATATTGACAGATGCAGTTAGAACTCTAATTCAAACACGGTTTGTGCTAGCTTCTTGAAACTTGACACAATAAAGTAGTTCTACGTTCTATCTCTAAGGTTTGTTTCCTCTTGATGTAGCCTTAAGCAGAGACCGGCGAATAACACTTTCAATGAAAGCCGTTGTTAAGCTTCCAAAAAACTACCGTCTCCTGAATTCTCAACATATATTTTTTCATCCAATCTTCATGATTCTTTCAAGTATTGATCAGTACACCAATCAAACGTGGATGCCCAAGTTTTGTTCTTCTAGGTTGTAGCATTCGTTTGCAGGAACAGTTAGAAATTATAGGTTTCACTCTGTTTTCTCCTATATTGACAGATGCAGTTAGAACTCTAATTCAAACACGGTTTGTGCTAGCTTCTTGAAACTTGACACAATAAAGTAGTTCTACGTTCTATCTCTAAGGTTTGTTTCCTCTTGTATCCTAAAGCTGGGACTGGCGAATAACACTTATACTGAAAGGGGTTGCCAAACTTCCAACACACTAGATTCTCCTGAAATCTCAACATATATTTTTTTATCCAATCTTCATGATACTTTCAAGTAATGATCAGTACACCAATCCCACTTGGATGCCAAAGTTTAGTTCTCCTTGATTGAAGCATTCTTTTGGAGTAACAGTTTGAATTTTTAGGTTTCACTCTGTTTTCTCCTATATTGACAAATGTAGTTCGAACTCTAAATCAAACACGGTTTGTGCTAGCTTCTTGAAACTTGAAACAGTAAAGTAGTTCTACATTCTATTTTTATTTTTTGGTTCCTCTGGATGTAGACCTAAGCAGAGACTGACGAAAGACACATTCAATGAAAGGCGTTGTTAGGCTGCCAAAATACTACAGTCTCCTGAAATCTCAACATATTTTTTTTTCCGACCTTCATGATAATTTCAAGTAATGAGCAGTACACCAATAAAACGTGGATGTTCAAGTTTCGTTCTCCTAGGTTGAAGCATTCGTTTGCAGTAACAGTTTGAATTTTTAGTTTTCACTCTGTTTTCTCCTATATTGACAGATGCAGTTCGAACTCTAAATCAAACATGGTTTGTGCTAGCTTCTTGAAACTTGACACAATAAAGTAGTTCTACGTTCTATCTCTAAGGTTTGTTTCCTCTTGATGTAGCCTTAAGCAGAGACCGGCGAATAACACTTTCAATGAAAACCGTTGTTAAGCTTCCAAGAAACTACGGTCTCCTGAAATCTCACCATATATTTTTTCATCCAATCTTCATGATTCTTTCAAGTATTGATCAGTACACCAATCAAACGTGGATGCCCAAGTTTTGTTCTTCTAGTTTGTACCATTCGTTTGCAGGAACAGTTAGAAATTATAGGTTTCACTCTGTTTTCTCCTATATTGACAGATGCAGTTAGAACTCTAAATCAAACACGGTTTGTGGTATCTTCTTGAAACTTGACACAATAAAGTAGTTCTATGTTCTAACTCTAAGGTTTGTTTCCTCTTGTATCCTAAACCTGGGACTGGCCAATAACACTTATACTGAAAGGGGTTGCCAAACTTCCAACACACTAGAGTCTCCTGAAATCTCAACATATATTTTTTCATCCGATCTTCATGATACTTTCAAGTAATGATCAGTACACCAATCCCACTTGGATGCCAAAGTTTAGTTCTCCTTGATTGAAGCATTCTTTTGGAGTAACAGTTTGAATTTTTGGTTTCACTCTGTTTTCTCCTATATTGACAAATGTAGTTCGAACTCTAAATCAAACACGGTTTGTGCTAGCTTCTTGAAACTTGAAACAGTAAAGTAGTTCTACATTCTATTTTTATTTTTTGTTTCCTCTGGATGTAGACCTAAGCAGAGACTGACGAAAGACACATTCAATGAAAGGCGTTGTTAGGCTGCCAAAATAATACAGGCTCCTGAAATCTCAACATTTTTTTTTTTCCGACCTTCATGATAATTTCAAGTAATGAGCAGTACACCTATAAAACGTGGATGTTCAAGTTCCGTTCTCCTAGGTTGAAGCATTCGTTGGCAGTAACAGTTAGAAATTATAGGTTTCACTGTGTTTTCTCATATATTGACAGATGCAGTTCAAACTCTAAATCAAACATTGTTTGTGCTAGCTTCTTGAAACTTGACACAATAAAGTAGTCCTACCTTCTATCTCTAATGTTTTTTTCCTCTTGATGTAGCCTTAAGCAGAGACCGGCGAATAACACTTTCAATGAAAGGCGTTGTTAAGCTTCCAAGAAACTACCGTCTCCTGAAATCTCAACATATATTTTTGCATCCAATCTTCATGATTCTTTCAAGTATTGATCAGTACACCAATCAAACGTGGATGCCCAAGTTTTGTTCTTCTAGGTTGTAGCATTCGTTTGCAGGAACAGTTAGAAATTTTAGGTTGCACTCTGTTTTCCCCTATATTGACAGATGCAGTTAGAACTCTAATTCAAACACGGTTTGTGCTAGCTTCTTGAAACTTGACACAATAAAGTAGTTCTACGTTCTATCTCTAAGGTTTGTTTCCTCTTGATGTAGCCTTAAGCAGAGACCGGCGAATAACACTTTCAATGAAAGGCGTTGTTAAGCTTCCAAAAAACTACCGTCTCCTGAAATCTCAACATATATTTTTTCAGCCAATCTTCATGATTCTTTCAAGTATTGATCAGTACACCAATCAAACGGGGATGCCCAAGTTTTGTTCTTCTAGGTTGTAGCATTCGTTTGCAGGAACAGTTAGAAATTATAGGTTTCACTCTGTTTTCTCCTATATTGACAGATGCAGTTAGAACTCTAATTCAAACACGGTTTGTGCTAGCTTCTTGAAACTTGACACAATAAAGTAGTTCTACGTTCTATCTCTAAGGTTTGTTTCCTCTTGTATCCTAAAGCTGGGACTGACGAATAACACTTATGTTGAAAGGGGTTGCCAAACTTCCAACACACTAGAGTCTCCTGAAATCTCAACATATATTTTTTCATCCAATCTTCATGATACTTTCAAGTAATGATCAGTACACCAATCCCACTTGGATGCCAAAGTTTAGTTCTCCTAGATTGAAGCATTCTTTTGGAGTAACAGTTTGAATTTTTAGGTTTCACTCTGTTTTCTCCTATATTGACAAATGCAGTTCGAACTCTAAATCAAACACGGTTTGTGCTAGCTTCTTGAAACTTGAAACAGTAAAGTAGTTCTACATTCTATTTTTATTTTTTGTTTTTTCTGGATGTAGACCTAAGCAGAGACTGACGAAAGACAAATTCAATGAAAGGCGTTGTTAGGCTGCCAAAATACTATAGTCTCCTGAAATCTCAACATATTTTTTTTTCCGACCTTCATGATAATTTCAAGTAATGAGCAGTACACCAATAAAACGTGGATGTTCAAGTTCCGTTCTCCTAGGTTGAAGCATTCGTTTTCAGTAACAGTTTGAATTTTTAGTTTTCACTCTGTTTTCTCCTATATTGACAAATGTAGTTCGAACTCTAAATCAAACACGGTTTGTGCTAGCTTCTTGAAACTTGAAACAGTAAAGTAGTTCTACATTCTATTTTTATTTTTTGTTTCCTCTGGATGTAGACCTAATCAGAGACTGACGAAAGACACATTCAATGAAAGGCGTTGTTAGGCTGCCAAAATACTACAGGCTCCTGAAATCTCAACATTTTTTTTTTCCGACCTTCATGATAATTTCAAGTAATGAGCAGTACACCAATAAAACGTGGATGTTCAAGTTCCGTTCTCCTAGGTTGAAGCATTCGTCGGCAGTAACATTTAGAAATTATAGGTTTCACTGTGTTTTCTCCTATATTGACAGATGCAGTTCAAACTCTAAATCAAACATTGTTTGTGCTAGCTTCTTGAAACTTGACACAATAAAGTAGTCCTACGTTCTATCTCTAATGTTTTTTTCCTCTTCATGTAGCCTTAAGCAGAGACCGGCGAATAACACTTTCAATGAAAGGCGTTGTTAAGCTTCCAAGAAACTACCGTCTCCTGAAATCTCAACATATATTTTTGCATCCAATCTTCATGATTCTTTCAAGTATTGATCAGTACACCAATCAAACGTGGATGCCCAAGTTTTGTTCTTCTAGGTTGTAGCATTCGTTTGCAGGAACAGTTAGAAATTTTAGGTTGCACTCTGTTTTCTCCTATATTGACAGATGCAGTTAGAACTCTAATTCAAACACGGTTTGTGCTAGCTTCTTGAAACTTGACACAATAAAGTAGTTCTACGTTCTATCTCTAAGGTTTGTTTCCTCTTGATGTAGCCTTAAGCAGAGACCCTCGAATAACACTTTCAATGAAAGCCGTTGTTAAGCTTCCAAAAAACTACCGTCTCCTGAAATCTCAACATATATTTTTTCATCCAATCTTCATGATTCTTTCAAGTATTGATCAGTACACCAATCAAACGTGGATGCCCAAGTTTTGTTCTTCTAGTTTGTAGCATTCGTTTGCAGGAACAGTTAGAAATTATAGGTTTCACTCTGTTTTCTCCTATATTGACAAATGCAGTTCGAACTCTAAATCAAACACGGTTTGTGCTAGCTTCTTGAAACTTGAAAGAGTAAAGTAGTTCTACATTCTATTTTTATTTTTTATTTTTTCTGGATGTAGACCTAAGCAGAGACTGACGAAAGACAAATTCAATGAAAGGCGTTGTTAGGCTGCCAAAATACTACAGTCTCCTGAAATCTCAACATATTTTTTTTTCCGACCTTCATGATAATTTCAAGTAATGAGCAGTACACCAATAAAACGTGGATGTTCAAGTTTCGTTCTCCTAGGTTGAAGCATTCGTTTGCAGTAACAGTTTGAATTTTTAGTTTTCACTCTGTTTTCTCCTATATTGACAGATGCAGTTCGAACTCTAAATCAAACATGGTTTGTGCTAGCTTCTTGAAACTTGACACAATAAAGTAGTTCTACGTTCTATCTCTAAGGTTTGTTTCCTCTTGATGTAGCCTTAAGCAGAGACCGGCGAATAACACTTTCAATGAAAACCGTTGTTAAGCTTCCAAGAAACTACGGTCTCCTGAAATCTCAACATATATTTTTTCATCCAATCTTCATGATTCTTTCAAGTATTGATCAGTACACCAATCAAACTGGATGCCCAAGTTTTGTTCTTCTAGTTTGTACCATTCGTTTGCAGGAACAGTTAGAAATTATAGGTTTCACTCTGTTTTCTCCTAAATTGACAGATGCAGTTAGAACTCTAAATCAAACACGGTTTGTGGTAGCTTCTTGAAACTTGAAACAATAAAGTAGTTCTATGTTCTAACTCTAAGGTTTGTTTCCTCTTGTATCCTAAACCTGGGACTGGCCAATAACACTTATACTGAAAGGGGTTTCCAAACTTCCAACACACTAGAGTCTCCTGAAATCTCAACATATATTTTTTCATCCGATCTTCATGATACTTTCAAGTAATGATCAGTACACCAATCCCACTTGGATGCCAAAGTTTAGTTCTCCTAGATTGAAGCATTCTTTTGGAGTAACAGTTTGAATTTTTAGGTTTCACTCTGTTTTCTCCTATATTGACAAATGTAGTTCGAACTCTAAATCAAACACGGTTTGTGCTAGCTTCTTGAAACTTGAAACAGTAAAGTAGTTCTACATTCTATTTTTATTTTTTGTTTCCTCTGGATGTAGACCTAAGCAGAGACTGACGAAAGACACATTCAATGAAAGGCGTTGTTAGGCTGCCAAAATACTACAGGCTCCTGAAATCTCAACATTTTTTTTTCCGACCTTCATGATAATTTCAAGTAATGAGCAGTACACCAATAAAACGTGGATGTTCAAGTTCCGTTCTCCTAGGTTGAAGCATTCGTTGGCAGTAACAGTTAGAAATTATAGGTTTCACTGTGTTTTCTCCTATATTGACAGATGCAGTTCAAACTCTAAATCAAACATTGTTTGTGCTAGCTTCTTGAAACTTGACACAATAAAGTAGTCCTACGTTCTATCTCTAATGTTTTTTTTCTCTTCATGTAGCCTTAAGCAGAGACCATCCAATAACACTTTCAATGAAAGGCGTTGTAAAGCTTCCAAGAAACTACCGTCTCCTGAAATCTCAACATATATTTTTGCATCCAATCTTCATGATTCTTTCACGTATTGATCAGTACACCAATCAAACGTGGATGCCCAAGTTTTGTTCTTCTAGGTTGTAGCATTCGTTTGCAGGAACAGTTAGAAATTTTAGGTTGCACTCTGTTTTCTCCTATATTGACAGATGCAGTTAGAACTCTAATTCAAACACGGTTTGTGCTAGCTTCTTGAAACTTGACACAATAAAGTAGTTCTACGTTCTATCTCTAAGGTTTGTTTCCTCTTGATGTAGCCTTAAGCAGAGACCGGCGAATAACACTTTCAATGAAAGCCGTTGTTAAGCTTCCAAAAAACTACCATCTCCTGAAATCTCAACATATATTTTTTCATCCAATCTTCATGATTCTTTCAAGTATTGATCAGTACACCAATCAATCGTGGATGCCCAAGTTTTGTTCTTCTAGGTTGTAGCATTCGTTTGCAGGAACAGTTAGAAATTATAGGTTTCACTCTGTTTTCTCATATATTGACAGATGCAGTTAGAACTCTAATTCAAACACGGTTTGTGCTAGCTTCTTGAAACTTGACACAATAAAGTAGTTCTACGTTCTATCTCTAAGGTTTGTTTCCTCTTGTATCCTAAAGCTGGGACTGGCGAATAACACTTATACTGAAAGGGGTTGCCAAACTTCCAACACACTAGAGTCTCCTGAAATCTCAACATATATTTTTTCATCCAATCTTCATGATACTTTCAAGTAATGATCAGTACACCAATCCCACTTGGATGCCAAAGTTTAGTTCTCCTTGATTGAAGCATTCTTTTGGAGTAACAGTTTGAATTTTTAGGTTTCACTCTGTTTTCTCCTATATTGACAAATGTAGTTCGAACTCTAAATCAAACACGGTTTGTGCTAGCTTCTTGAAACTTGAAACAGTAAAGTAGTTCTACATTCTATTTTTATTTTTTGTTTCCTCTGGATGTAGACCTAAGCAGAGACTGACGAAAGACACATTCAATGAAAGGCGTTGTTAGGCTGCCAAAATACTACAGGCTCCTGAAATCTGAACATTTTTTTTTTCCGACCTTCATGATAATTTCAAGTAATGAGCAGTACACCAATAAAACGTGGATGTTCAAGTTCCGTTCTCCTAGGTTGAAGCACTCGTTGGCAGTAACAGTTAGAAATTATAGGTTTCACTGTGTTTTCTCATATATTGACAGATGCAGTTCAAACTCTAAATCAAACATTGTTTGTGCTAGCTTCTTGAAACTTGACACAATAAAGTAGTCCTACCTTCTATCTCTAATGTTTTTTTCCTCTTGATGTAGCCTTAAGCAGAGACCGGCGAATAACACTTTCAATGAAAGGCGTTGTTAAGCTTCCAAGAAACTACCGTCTCCTGAAATCTCAACATATATTTTTGCATCCAATCTTCATGATTCTTTCAAGTATTGATCAGTACACCAATCAAACGTGGATGCCCAAGTTTTGTTCTTCTAGGTTGTAGCATTCGTTTGCAGGAACAGTTAGAAATTTTAGGTTGCACTCTGTTTTCTCCTATATTGACAGATGCAGTTAGAACTCTAATTCAAACACGGTTTGTGCTAGCTTCTTGAAACTTGACACAATAAAGTAGTTCTACGTTCTATCTCTAAGGTTTGTTTCCTCTTGATGTAGCCTTAAGCAGAGACCGGCGAATAACACTTTCAATGAAAGCCGTTGTTAAGCTTCCAAAAAACTACCGTCTCCTGAAATCTCAACATATATTTTTTCATCCAATCTTCATGATTCTTTCAAGTATTGATCAGTACACCAATCAAACGTGGATGCCCAAGTTTTGTTCTTCTAGGTTGTAGCATTCGTTTGCAGGAACAGTTAGAAATTATAGGTTTCACTCTGTTTTCTCCTATTTTGACAGATGCAGTTAGAACTCTAATTCAAACACGGTTTGTGCTAGCTTCTTGAAACTTGACACAATAAAGTAGTTCTACGTTCTATCTCTCAGGTTTGTTTCCTCTTGTATCCTAAAGCTGGGACTGGCGAATAACACTTATACTGAAAGGGGTTGCCAAACTTCCAACACACTAGAGTCTCCTGAAATCTCAACATATATTTTTTCATCCAATCTTCATGATACTTTCAAGTAATGATTAGTACACCAATCCCACTTGGATGCCAAAGTTTAGTTCTCCTTGATTGAAGCATTCTTTTGGAGTAACAGTTTGAATTTTTAGGTTTCACTCTGTTTTCTCCTATATTGACAAATGTAGTTCGAACTCTAAATCAAACACGGTTTGTGCTAGCTTCTTGAAACTTGAAACAGTAAAGTAGTTCTACATTCTATTTTTATTTTTTGTTTCCTCTGGATGTAGACCTAAGCAGAGACTGACGAAAGACACATTCAATGAAAGGCGTTGTTAGGCTGCCAAAATACTACAGTCTCCTGAAATCTCAACATATTTTTTTTTCCGACCTTCATGATAATTTCAAGTAATGAGCAGTACACCAATAAAACGTGGATGTTCAAGTTTCGTTCTCCTAGGTTGAAGCATTCGTTTGCAGTAACAGTTTGAATTTTTAGTTTTCACTCTGTTTTCTCCTATATTGACAGATGCAGTTCGAACTCTAAATCAAACATGGTTTGTGCTAGCTTCTTGAAACTTGACACAATAAAGTAGTTCTACGTTCTATCTCTAAGGTTTGTTTCCTCTTGATGTAGCCTTAAGCAGAGACCGGCGAATAACACTTTCAATGAAAACCGTTGTTAGCTTCCAAGAAACTACGGTCTCCTGAAATCTCAACATATATTTTTTCATCCAATCTTCATGATTCTTTCAAGTATTGATCATTACACCAATCATACGTGGATGCCCAAGTTTTGTTCTTCTAGTTTGTACCATTCGTTTGCAGGAACAGTTAGAAATTATAGGTTTCACTCTGTTTTCTCCTATATTGACAGATGCAGTTAGAACTCTAAATCAAACACGGTTTGTGCTAGCTTCTTGAAACTTGAAACAGTAAAGTAGTTCTACATTCTATTTTTATTTTTTGTTTCCTCTGGATGTAGACCTAAGCAGAGACTGACGAAAGACACATTCAATGAAAGGCGTTGTTAGGCTGCCAAAATACTACAGTCTCCTGAAATCTCAACATATTTTTTTTTACGACCTTCATGATAATTTCAAGTAATGAGCAGTACACCAATAAAACGTGGATGTTCAAGTTCCGTTCTCCTAGGTTGAAGCATTCGTTTTCAGTAACAGTTTGAATTTTTAGTTTTCACTCTGTTTTCTCCTATATTGACAGATGCAGTTCGAACTCTAAATCAAACATGGTTTGTGCTAGCTTCTTGAAACTTGACACAATAAAGTAGTTCTACGTTCTATCTCTAAGGTTTTTTTCCTCTTGATGTAGCCTTAAGCAGAGACCGGCGAATAACACTTTCAATGAAAGGTGTTGTTAAGCTTCCAAAAAACTACCGTCTCCTGAAATCTCAACATATATTTTTTCATCCAATCTTCATGATTCTTTCAAGTATTGATCAGGACACCAATCAAACGTGGATGCCCATGTTTTGTTCTTCTAGGTTGTAGCATTCGTTTGCAGGAACAGTTAGAAATTATAGGTTTCACTCTGTTTTCTCCTATATTGACAGATGCAGTTAGAACTCTAAATCAAACACGGTTTGTGCTAGCTTCTTGAAACTTGACAAAATAAAGTAGTTCTAAGTTCTATCTCTAAGGTTTGTTTCCTCTTGTATCCTAAAGCTGGGACTGGCAAATAACACTTATACTGAAAGGGGTTGCCAAACTTCCAACACACTAGAGTCTCCTGAAATCTCAACATATATTTTTTCATCCAATCTTCATGATACTTTCAAGTAATGATCAGTACACCAATCCCACTTGGATGCCAAAATTTAGTTCTCCTAGATTGAAGCATTCCTTTGGAGTAACAGTTTGAATTTTTAGGTTTCACTCTGTTTTCTCCTATATTGACAAATTCAGTTCGAACTCTAAATCAAACACGGTTTGTGCTAGCTTCTTGAAACTTGAAACAGTAAAGTAGTTCTACATTCTATTTTTATTTTTTGTTTTTTCTGGATGTAGACCTAAGCAGAGACTGACGAAAGACAAATTCAATGAAAGGCGTTGTTAGGCTGCCAAAATACTACAGTCTCCTGAAATCTCAACATATTTTTTTTTCCGACCTTCATGATAATTTCAAGTAATGAGCAGTACACCAATAAAATGTGGATGTTCAAGTTCCGTTCTCCTAGGTTGAAGCATTCGTTTTCAGTAACAGTTTGAATTTTTAGTTTTCACTCTGTTTTCTCCTATATTGACAGATGCAGTTCGAACTCTAAATCAAACATGGTTTGTGCTAGCTTCTTGAAACTTGACACAATAAAGTAGTTCTACGTTCTATCTCTAAGGTTTTTTTCCTCTTGATGTAGCCTTAAGCAGAGACTGGCGAATAACACTTTCAATGAAAGGCGTTGTTAAGCTTCCAAAAAACAACCGTCTCCTGAAATCTCAACACATATTTTTTCATCCAATCTTCATGATTCTTTCAAGTATTGATCAGTACACCAATCAAACGTGGATGCCCAAGTTTTGTTCGTGTAGGTTGTAGCATTCGTTTGCAGGAACAGTTAGAAATTATAGGTTTCACTCTGTTTTCTCCTATATTGACAGATGCAGTTAGAACTCTAAATCAAACACGGTTTGTGCTAGCTTCTTGAAACTTGACACAATAAAGTAGTTCTATGTTCTAAATCTAAGGTTTGTTTCCTCTTGTATCCTAAACCTGGGACTGGCCAATAACACTTATACTGAAAGGGGTTGCCAAACTTGCAACACACTAGAGTCTCCTGAAATCTCAACATATATTTTTTCATCCGATCTTCATGATACTTTCAAGTAATGATCAGTACACCAATCCCTCTTGGATGCCAAAGTTTAGTTCTCCTAGATTGAAGCATTCTTTTGGAGTAACAGTTTGAATTTTTAGGTTTCACTCTGTTTTCTCCTATATTGACAAATGTAGTTCGAACTCTAAATCAAACACGGTTTGTGCTAGCTTCTTGAAACTTGAAACAGTAAAGTAGTTCTACATTCTATTTTTATTTTTTGTTTTTTCTGGATGTAGACCTAAGCAGAGACTGATGAAAGACACATTCAATGAAAGGCGTTGTTAGGCTGCCAAAATACAACAGTCTCCTGAAATCTCAACATATTTTTTTTTCCGACCTTCATGATAATTTCAAGTAATCAGCAGTACACCAATAAAATGTGGATGTTCAAGTTCCGTTCTCCTAGGTTGAAGCATTCGTTTGCAGTAACAGTTTGAATTTTTAGTTTTCACTCTGTTTTCTCCTATATTGACAGATGCAGTTCGAACTCTAAATCAAACATGGTTTGTGCTAGCTTCTTGAAACTTGACACAATAAAGTAGTTCTACGTTCTATCTCTAAGGTTTGTTTCCTCTTGATGTAGCCTTAAGCAGAGACTGGCGAATAACACTTTCAATGAAAGGCGTTGTTAAGCTTCCAAAAAACTACCGTCTCCTGAAATCTCAACATACATTTTTTCATCCAATCTTCATTATTCTTTCAAGTAATGATCAGTACACCAATCAAACGTGGATGACCAAGTTTTGTTCTTCTAGGTTGTAGCATTCGTTTGCAGGAACAGTTAGAAATTATAGGTTTCACTCTGTTTTCTCCTATATTGACAGATGCTGTTAGAACTCTAAATCAAACACGGTTTGTGCTAGCTTCTTGCAACTTGACACAATAAAGTAGTTCTACGTTCTATCTCTAAGGTTTGTTTCCTCTTGTATCTCTAAAGCTGGGACTGGCGAATAACACTTATACTGAAAGGGGTTGCCAAACTTCCAACACACTAGAGTCTCCTGAAATCTCAACATATATTTTTTCATCCGATCTTCATGATACTTTCAAGTAATGATCAGTACACCAATCCCACTTGGATGCCAAAGTTTAGTTCTCCTAGATTGAAGCATTCTTTTGGAGTAACAGTTTGAATTTTTAGGTTTCACTCTGTTTTCTCCTATATTGACAAATGTAGTTCGAACTCTAAATCAAACACGGTTTGTGCTAGCTTCTTGAAACTTGAAACAGTAAAGTAGTTCTACATTCTATTTTTATTTTTTTGTTTCTTCTGGATGTAGACCTAAGCAGAGACTGATGAAAGACACATTCAATGAAAGGCGTTGTTAGGCTGCCAAAATAATACAGGCTCCTGAAATCTCAACATATTTTTTTTCCGACCTTCATGATAATTTCAAGTAATGAGCAGTACACCAATAAAACGTGGATGTTCAAGTTCCGTTCTCCTAGGTTGAAGCATTCGTTTGCAGTAACAGTTTGAATTTTTAGTTTTCACTCTGTTTTCTCCTATATTGACAGATGCAGTTCGAACTCTAAATCAAACATGGTTTGTGCTAGCTTCTTGAAACTTGACACAATAAAGTAGTTCTACGTTCTATCTCTAAGGTTTGTTTCCTCTTGATGTAGCCTTAAGCAGAGACCGGCGAATAACACTTTCAATGAAAGGCGTTGTTAAGCTTCCAAAAAACTACGGTCTCCTGAAATGTCAACATATATTTTTTCATCCAATCTTCATGATTCTTTCAAGTATTGATCAGTACACCAATCAAACGTGGATGCCCAAGTTTTGTTCTTCTAGGTTGTAGCATTCGTTTGCAGGAACAGTTAGAAATTATAGGTTTCACTCTGTTTTCTCCTATATTGACAGATGCAGTTAGAACTCTAAATCAAACACGGTTTGTGCTAGCTTCTTGAAACTTGACACAATAAAGTAGTTCTACGTTCTATCACTAAGGTTTGTTTCCTCTTGTATCCTAAAGCTGGGACTGGCGAATAACACTTATACTGAAAGGGGTTGCCAAACTTCCAACACACTAGAGTCTCCTGAAATCTCAACATATATTTTTTCATCCGATCTTCATGATACTTTCAAGTAATGATCAGTACACCAATCCCACTTGGATGCCAAAGTTTAGTTCTCCTAGATTGAAGCATTCTTTTGGAGTAACAGTTTGAATTTTTAGATTTCACTCTGTTTTCTCCTATATTGACAAATGTAGTTCGAACTCTAAATCAAACAGGGTTTGTGCTAGCTTCTTGAAACTTGAAACAGTAACGTAGTTCTACATTCTATTTTTATTTTTTTGTTTCCTCTGGATGTAGACCTAAGCAGAGACTGACGAAAGACACATTCAATGAAAGGCGTTGTTAGGCTGACAAAATACTACAGTCTCCTGAAATCTCAACATATTTTTTTTTCCGACCTTCATGATAATTTCAAGTAATGAGCAGTACACCAATAGAACGTGGATGTTCAAGTTCCGTTCTCCTAGGTTGAAGCATTCGTTTGCAGTAACAGTTTGAATTTTTAGTTTTCACTCTGTTTTCTCCTATATTGACAGATGCAGTTCGAACTCTAAATCAAACATGGTTTGTGCTAGCTTCTTGAAACTTGACACAATAAAGTAGTTCTACGTTCTATCTCTAAGGTTTGTTTCCTCTTGATGTAGCCTTAAGCAGAGACCGGCGAATAACACTTTCAATGAAAGGAGTTGTTAAGCTTCCAAAAAACTACCGTCTCCTGAAATCTCAACATATATTTTTTCATCCAATCTTCATGATTCTTTCAAGTATTGATCAGTACACCAATCAAACGTGGATGCCCAAGTTTTGTTCTTCTAGGTTGTAGCATTCGTTTGCAGGAACACTTAGAAATTATAGGTTTCACTCTGTTTTCTCCTATATTGACAGATGCAGTTAGAACTCTAAATCAAACACGGTTTGTGCTAGCTTCTTGAAACTTGACACAATAAAGTAGTTCTAAGTTCTATCACTAAGGTTTGTTTCCTCTTGTATCCTAAAGCTGGGACTGGCGAATAACACTTATACTGAAAGGGGTTGCCAAACTTCCAACACACTAGAGTCTCCTGAAATCTCAACATATATTTTTTCATCCAATCTTCATGATACTTTCAAGTAATGATCAGTACACCAATCCCACTTGGATGCCAAAGTTTAGTTCTCCTAGATTGAAGCATTCTTTTGGAGTAACAGTTTGAATTTTTGGTTTCACTCTGTTTTCTCCTATATTGACAAATGTAGTTCGAACTCTAAATCAAACAGGGTTTGTGCTAGCTTCTTGAAACTTGAAACAGTAAAGTAGTTCTACATTCTATTTTTATCTTTTGTTTCCTCTGGATGTAGACCTAAGCAGAGACTGACGAAAGACACATTCAATGAAAGGCGTTGTTAGGCTGCCAAAATACTACAGGCTCCTGAAATCTCAACATATTTTTTTTCCGACCTTCATGATAATTACAAGTAATGAGCAGTACACCAATAAAACGTGGATGTTCAAGTTTCGTTCTCCTAGGTTGAAGCATTCGTTTGCAGTAACAGTTTGAATTTTTAGTTTTCACTCTGTTTTCTCCTATATTGACAGATGCAGTTCGAACTCTAAATCAAACATGGTTTGTGCTAGCTTCTTGAAACTTGACACAATAAAGTAGTTCTACGTTCTATCTCTAAGGTTTGTTTCCTCTTGATGTAGCCTTAAGCAGAGACCTGTGAATAACACTTTCAATGAAAGGCGTTGTTAAGCTTCCAAAAAACTACCGTCTCCTGAAATCTCAACATATATTTTTTCATCCAATCTTCATGATTCTTTCAAGTATTGATCAGTACACCAATCAAACGTGGATGCCCAAGTTTTGTTCTTCTAGGTTGTAGCATTCGTTTGCAGGAACAGTTAGAAATTATAGGTTTCACTCTGTTTTCTCCTATATTGACAGATGCAGTTAGAACTCTAAATCAAACACGGTTTGTGCTAGCTTCTTGAAACTTGACACAATAAAGTAGTTCTACGTTCTATCTCTAAGGTTTGTTTCCTCTTGTATCCTAAAGCTGGGACTGGCGAATAACACTTATACTGAAAGGGGTTGCCAAATTTCCAACACACTTGAGTCTCGTTAAATCTCAACATATATTTTTTCATCCAATCTTCATGATACTTTCAAGTAATGATCAGTACACCAATCCCACTTGGATTTCAAAGTTTAGTTCTCCTAGATTGAAGCATTCTTTTGGAGTAACAGTTTGAATTTTTAGGTTTCACTCTGTTTTCTCCTATATTGACAAATGTAGTTCGAACTCTAAATCAAACAGGGTTTGTGCTAGCTTCTTGAAACTTGAAACAGTAAAGTAGTTCTACATTCTATTTTTATTTTTTGTTACCTCTGGATGTAGACCTAAGCGGAGACTTTCGAAAGACACATTCAATGAAAGGCGTTGTTAGGCTGCCAAAATAATACAGTCTCCTGAAATCTCAACATATTTTTTTTCCGACCTTCATGATAATTTCAAGTAATGAGCAGTACACCAATAAAACGTGGATGTTCAAGTTTCGTTCTCCTATGTTGAAGCATTTGTTTGCAGTAACAGTTTGAATTTTTAGTTTTCACTCTGTTTTCTCCTATATTGACAGATGCAGTTCGAACTCTAAATCAAACATGGTTTGTGCTTGCTTCTTGAAACTTGACACAATAAAGTAGTTCTACGTTCTATCTCTAAGGTTTGTTTCCTCTTGATGTAGCCTTAAGCAGAGACTGGCGAATAACCCTTTCAATGAAAGGCGTTGTTAAGCTTCCCAAAAACTCCCGTCTCCTGAAATCTCAACATATATATTTTCATCCAATCTTCATGATTCTTTCAAGTATTGATCAGTACACCAATCAAACGTGGATGCCCAAGTTTTGTTCTTCTAGGTTGTAGCATTCGTTCGCATTAACAGTTAGAAATTATAGGTTTCACTCTGTTTTCTCCTATATTGACAGATGCAGTTAGAACTCTAAATCAAACACGGTTTGTGCTAGCTTCTTGAAACTTGACACAGTAAAGTAGTTCTACGTTCTATCTCTAAGGTTTGTTTCCTCTTGTATCCTAAAGCTGGGACTGGTGAATAACACTTATACTGAAAGGGGTTGCCAACCTTCCAACACACTAGAGTCTCCTGAAATCTCAACATATATTTTTTCATCCAATCTTCATGATACTTTCAAGTAATGATCAGTACACCAATCCCACTTGGATGCCAAAGTTAGGTTCTCCTACATTGAAGCATTCTTTTGGAGTAACAGTTTGAATTTTTAGGTTTCACTCTCTTTACTCCTATATTGACAAATGTAGTTCGAACTCTAAATCAAACAGCGTTTGTGCTAGCTTCTTGAAACTTGAAACAGTAAAGTAGTTCTACATTCTATTTTTATTTTTTGTTTCCTCTGGATGTAGACTTAAGCAGAGACTGACGAAAGACACATTCAATGAAAGGCATTGTTAGGCTGCCAAAATACTACAGTCTCCTGAAATCTCAACATATTTTTTTTTCCGACCTTCAAGATAATTTCAAGTAATGAGCAGTACACCAATAAAACGTGGATGTTCAAGATTCGTTCTCCTAGGTTGAAGCATTCGTTTGCAGTAACAGTTTGAATTTTTAGTTTTCACTCTGTTTTCTCCTATATTGACAGATGCAGTTCGAACTCTAAATCAAACATGGTTTGTGCTAGCTTCTTGAAACTTGACACAATAAAGTAGTTCTACGTTCTATCTCTAAGGTTTGTTTCCTCTTGATGTAGCCTTAAGCAGAGACTGGCGAATAACACTTTCAATGAAAGGCGTTGTTAAGCTTCCAAAAAACTACCGTCTCCTGAAATCTCAACATACATTTTTTCATCCAATCTTCATGATTCTTTCAAGTTGATCAGTACACCAATCAAACGTGGATGCCCAAGTTTTGTTCTTCTAGGTTGTAGCATTCGTTTGCAGGAACAGTTAGAAATTATAGGTTTCACTCTGTTTTCTCCTATATTGACAGATGCAGTTAGAACTCTAAATCAAACACGGTTTGTGCTAGCTTCTTGAAACTTGACACAGTAAAGTAGTTCTACGTTCTATCTCTAAGGTTTGTTTCCTCTTGTATCCTAAAGCTGGGACTGGCGAATAACACTTACACAGAAAGGGGTTGCCAAACTTCCAACACACTAGAGTCTCCTGAAATCTCAATTATATTTTTTCATCCAATCTTCATGATACTTTCAAGTAATGATCAGTACACCAATCCCACTTGGATGCCAAAGTTTAGTTCTCCTAGATTGAAGCATTCTTTTGGAGTAACAGTTTGAATTTTTAGGTTTCACTCTGTTTTCTCCTATATTGACAAATGTAGTTCGAACTCTAAATCAAACACGGTTTGTGCTAGCTTCTTGAAACTTGAAACAGTAAAGTAGTTCTACATTCTATTTTTATTTTTTCTTTCCTCTGGATGTAGACCTAAGCAGAGACTGACGAAAGACACATTCAATGAAAGGCGTTGTTAGGCTGCCAAAATACTACAGTCTCCTGAAATCTCAACATATTTTTTTTCCGACCTTCATGATAATTTCAAGTAATCAGCAGTACACCAATAAAACGTGGATGTTCAAGTTTCGTTCTCCTAGCTTGAAGCATTCGTTTGCAGTAACAGTTTGAATTCTTAGTTTTCACTCTGTTTTCTCCTATATTGACAGATGCAGTTCAAACTCTAAATCAAACATGGTTTGTGCTAGCTTCTTGAAACTTGACACAATAAAGTAGTTCTACGTTCTATCTCTAAGGTTTGTTTCCTCTTGATGTAGCCTTAAGCAGAGACTGGCGAATAACACTTTCAATGAAAGGCATTGTTAAGCTTCCAAAAAACTACCGTCTCTTGAAATCTCAACATACATTTTTTCATCCAATCTTCATGATTCTTTCAAGTATTGATCAGTACACCAATCAAACGTGGATGCCCAAGTTTTGTTCATCTAGGTTATAGCATTCGTTTGCAGGAACAGTTAGAAATTATAGGTTTCACTCTGTTTTCTCCTATATTGACAGATGCAGTTAGAACTCTAAATCAAACACGGTTTGTGCTAGCTTCTTGAAACTTGACACAGTAAAGTAGTTCTTCGTTCTATCTCTAAGGTTTGTTTCCTCTTGTATCCTAAAGCTGGGACTGGCGAATAACACTTATACTGAAAGGGGTTGCCAAACTTCCAACACACTAGAGTCTCCTGAAATCTCACTATATATTTTTTCATCCAATCTTCATGATACTTTCAAGTAATGATCAGTACACCAATCCCACTTGGATGCCAAAGTTTAGTTCTCCTAGATTGAAGCATTCTTTTGGAGTAACAGTTGGAATTTTTAGGTTTCACTCTGTTTTCTCCTATATTGACAAATGTAGTTCGAACTCTAAATCAAACACGGTTTGGGCTAGCTTCTTGAAACTTGAAAGAGTAAAGTAGTTCTACATTCTATTTTTATTTTTTGTTACCTCTGGATGTATACCTAAGCAGAGACTTTCGAAAGACACATTCAATGAAAGGCGTTGTTAGGCTGCCAAAATACTACAGTCTCCTGAAATCTCAACATATTTTTTTTCCGACCTTCATGATAATTTCAAGTAATCACCAGTACACCAATAAAACGTGGATGTTCAAGTTTCGTTCTCCTAGCTTGAAGCATTCGTTTGCAGTAACAGTTTGAATTTTTAGTTTTCACTCTGTTTTCTCCTATATTGACAGATGCAGTTCGAACTCTAAATCAAACATGGTTTGTGCTAGCTTCTTGAAACTTGACACAATAAAGTAGTTCTACCTTCTATATCTAAGGTTTGTTTCCTCTTGATGTAGCCTTAAGCAGAGACTGGCGAAAAACACTTTCAATGAAAGGCGTTGTTAAGCTTCCAAAAAACTACCGTCTCCTGAAATCTCAACATATATCTTTTCATCCAATCTTCATGATTCTTTCAAGTATTGATCAGTACACCAATCAAACGTGGATGCCCAAGTTTTGTTCTTCTAGGTTGTAGCATTCGTTTGCAGGAACAGTTAGAAATTATAGGTTTCACTCTGTTTTCTCCTATATTGACAGATGCAGTTAGAACTCTAAATCAAACACGGTTTGTGCTAGCTTCTTGAAACTTGACACAATAAAGTAGTTCTACGTTCTATCTCTAAGGTTTGTTTCCTCTTGTATCCTAAAGCTGGGACTGGCGAATAACACTTATACTGAAAGGGGTTGCCAAACTTCCAACACACTAGAGTCTCCTGAAATCTCAGCATATATTTTTTCATCGAATCTTCATGATACTTTCAAGTAATGATCAGTACACCAATCCCACTTGGATGCCAAAGTTTAGTTCTCCTAGATTGAAGCATTCTTTTGGAGTAACAGTTTGAATTTTTAGGTTTCACTCTGTTTTCTCCTATATTGACAAATGTAGTTCGAACTCTAAATCAAACACGGTTTGTGCTAGCTTCTTGAAACTTGAAACAGTAAAGTAGTTCTACTTTCTATTTTTATTTTTTGTTTCCACTGGATGTAGACCTAAGCAGAGACTGACGAAAGACACATTCAATGAAAGGCGTTGTTTGGCTGGCAAAATACTAGAGTCTCCTGAAATCTCAACATATTTTTTTTTCCGACCTTCATGATAATTTCATGTAATCAGCAGTACACCAATAAAACGTGGTTGTTCAAGTTTCGTTCTCCTAGGTTGAAGCATTCGTTTACAGTAACAGTTTGAATTTTTAGTTTTCACTCTGTTTTCTCCTATATTGACAGATGCAGTTCAAACTCTAAATCAAACATGGTTTGTGCTAGCTTCTTGAAACTTGACACAATAAAGTAGTTCTACGTTCTATCTCTAAGGTTTGTTTCCTCTTGATGTAGCCTTAAGCAGAGACTGGCGAATAACACTTTCAATGAAAGGCGTTGTTAAGCTTCCCAAAAACTACCATCTCCTGAAATCTCAACATATATTTTTTCATCCAATCTTCATGATTCTTTCAAGTATTGATCAGTACACCAATCAAACGTGGATGCCCGAGGTTTGTTCTTCTAAGTTGTAGCATTCGTTTGCAGGAACAGTTAGAAATTATAGGTTTCACTCTGTTTTCTCCTATATTGACAGATGCAGTTAGAACTCTAAATCAAACACGGTTTGTGCTAGCTTCTTGAAACTTGACACAGTAAAGTAGTTCTACGTTCTATCACTAAGGTTTGTTTCCTCTTGTATCCTAAAGCTGGGACTGGCGAATAACACTTATACTGAAAGGGGTTGCCAAACTTCCAACACACTAGAGTCTCCTGAAATCTCAACATATATTTTTTCATCCAATCTTCATGATACTTTCAAGTAATGATCAGTACACCAATCCCACTTGGATGCCAAAGTTTAGTTCTCCTAGATTGAAGCATTCTTTTGGAGTAACAGTTTGAATTTTTAGGTTTCACTCTGTTTTCTCCTATATTGACAAATGTAGTTCGAACTCTAAATCAAACACGGTTTGTGCTAGCTTCTTGAAACTTGAAACAGTAAAGTAGTTCTACATTCTATTTTTATTTTTTGTTTCCTCTGGATGTAGACCTAAGCAGAGACTCACGAAAGACACATTCAATGAAAGGCGTTGTTAGGCTGCCAAAATACTACAGTCTCCTAAAATCTCAACATATTTTTTTTCCGACCTTCATGATAATTTCAAGTAATCAGCAGTACACCAATAAAACGTGGATGTTCAAGTTTCGTTCTCCTAGGTTGAAGCATTCGTTTGCAGTAACAGTTTGAATTTTTAGTTTTCACTCTGTTTTCTCCTATATTGACAGATGCAGTTCGAACTCTAAATCAAACATGGTTTGTGCTAGCTTCTTGAAACTTGACACAATAAAGTAGTTCTACGTTCTATCTCTAAGGTTTGTTTCCTCTTGATGTAGCCTTAAGCAGAGACTGGCGAATAACACTTTCAATGAAAGGCGTTGTTAAGCTTCCAAAAAACTACCGTCTCCTGAAATCTCAACATACATTTTTTCATCCAATCTTCATGATTCTTTCAAGTATTGATCAGTACACCAATCAAACGTGGATGCCCAAGTTTTGTTCTTCTAGGTTGTAGCATTCGTTTGCAGGAACAGTTAGAAATTATAGGTTTCACTTGTTTTCTCCTATATTGACAGATGCAGTTAGAACTCTAAATCAAACACGGTTTGTGCTAGCTTCTTGAAACTTGACACAGTAAAGTAGTTCTACGTTCTATCTCTAAGGTTTGTTTCCTCTTGTATCCTAAAGCTGGGACTGGCGAATAACACTTATACTGAAAGGGGTTGCCAAACTCCAACACACTAGAGTCTCCTGAAATCTCAACATATATTTTTTCATCCAATCTTCATGATACTTTCAAGTAATGATCAGTACACCAATCCCACTTGGATGCCAAAGTTTAGTTCTCCTAGATTGAAGCATTCTTTTGGAGTAACAGTTTGAATTTTTAGGTTTCACTCTGTTTTCTCCTATATTGACAAATGTAGTTCGAACTCTAAATCAAACACGGTTTGTGCTAGCTTCTTGAAACTTGAAACAGTAAAGTAGTTCTACATTCTATTTTTATTTTTTGTTTCCTCTGGATGTAGACCTAAGCAGAGACTCACGAAAGACACATTCAATGAAAGGCGTTGTTAGGCTGCCAAAATACTACAGTCTCCTAAAATCTCAACATATTTTTTTTCCGACCTTCATGATAATTTCAAGTAATCAGCAGTACACCAATAAAACGTGGATGTTCAAGTTTCGTTCTCCTAGGTTGAAGCATTCGTTTGCAGTAACAGTTTGAATTATTAGTTTTCACTCTGTTTTCTCCTATATTGACAGATGCAGTTCGAACTCTAAATCAAACATGGTTTGTGCTAGCTTCTTGAAACTTGACACAATAAAGTAGTTCTACGTTCTATCTCTAAGGTTTGTTTCCTCTTGATGTAGCCTTAAGCAGAGACTGGCGAATAACACTTTCAATGAAAGGCGTTGTTAAGCTTCCAAAAAACTACCGTCTCCTGAAATCTCAACATACATTTTTTCATCCAATCTTCATGATTCTTTCAAGTATTGATCAGTACACCAATCAAACGTGGATGCCCAAGTTTTGTTCTTCTAGGTTGTAGCATTCGTTTGCAGGAACAGTTAGAAATTATAGGTTTCACTTGTTTTCTCCTATATTGACAGATGCAGTTAGAACTCTAAATCAAACACGGTTTGTGCTAGCTTCTTGAAACTTGACACAGTAAAGTAGTTCTACGTTCTATCTCTAAGGTTTGTTTCCTCTTGTATCCTAAAGCTGGGACTGGCGAATAACACTTATACTGAAAGGGGTTGCCAAACTCCAACACACTAGAGTCTCCTGAAATCTCAACATATATTTTTTCATCCAATCTTCATGATACTTTCAAGTAATGATCAGTACACCAATCCCACTTGGATGCCAAAGTTTAGTTCTCCTAGATTGAAGCATTCTTTTGGAGTAACAGTTTGAATTTTTAGGTTTCACTCTGTTTTCTCCTATATTGACAAATGTAGTTCGAACTCTAAATCAAACACGGTTTGTGCTAGCTTCTTGAAACTTGAAACAGTAAAGTAGTTCTACATTCTATTTTTATTTTTTGTTTCCTCTGGATGTAGACCTAAGCAGAGACTCACGAAAGACACATTCAATGAAAGGCGTTGTTAGGCTGCCAAAATACTACAGTCTCCTGAAATCTCAACATATTTTTTTTTCCGACCTTCATGATAATTTCATGTAATCAGCAGTACACCAATAAAACGTGGATGTTCAAGTTTCGTTCTCCTAGGTTGAAGCATTCGTTTACAGTAACAGTTTGAATTTTTAGTTTTCACTCTGTTTTCTCCTATATTGACAGATGCAGTTCGAACTCTAAATCAAACATGGTTTGTGCTAGCTTCTTGAAACTTGACACAATAAAGTAGTTCTACGTTCTATCTCTAAGGTTTGTTTCCTCTTGATGTAGCCTTAAGCAGAGACTGGCGAATAACTCTTTCAATGAAAGGCGTTGTTAAGCTTCCCAAAAACTACCATCTCCTGAAATCTCAACATATATTTTTTCATCCAATCTTCATGATTCTTTCAAGTATTGATCAGTACACCAATCAAACGTGGATGCCCGAGTTTTGTTCTTCTAGGTTGTAGCATTTGTTTGCAGGAACAGTTAGAAATTATAGGTTTCACTCTGTTTTCTCCTATATTGACAGATGCAGTTAGAACTCTAAATCAAACACGGTTTGTGCTAGCTTCTTGAAACTTGACACAGTAAAGTAGTTCTACGTTCTATCTCTAAGGTTTGTTTTCTCTTGTATCCTAAAGCTGGACTGGCGAATAACACTTATACTGAAAGGGGTTGCCAAACTTCCAACACACTAGAGTCTCCTGAAATCTCAACATATATTTTTTCATCCAATCTTCATGATACTTTCAAGTAATGATCAGTACACCAATCCCACTTGGATGCCAAAGTTTAGTTCTCCTAGATTGAAGCATTCTTTTGGAGTAACAGTTTGAATTTTTAGGTTTCACTCTGTTTTCTCCTATATTGACAAATGTAGTTCGAACTCTAAATCAAACACGGTTTGTGCTAGCTTCTTGAAACATGAAACAGTAAAGTAGTTCTACATTCTATTTTTATTTTTTGTTTCCTCTGGATGTAGACCTAAGCAGAGACTGACGAAAGACACATTCAATGAAAGGCGTTGTTAGGCTGCCAAAATACTACAGTCTCCTGAAATCTCAACATATTTTTTTTCCGACCTCCATGATAATTTCAAGTAATCACCAGTACACCAATAAAACGTGGATATTCAAGTTTCGTTCTCCTAGCTTGAAGCATTCGTTTGCAGTAACAGTTTGAATTCTTAGTTTTCACTCTGTTTTCTCCTATATTGACAGATGCAGTTCGAACTCTAAATCAAACATGGTTTGTGCTAGCTTCTTGAAACTTGACACAATAAAGTAGTTCTACGTTCTATCTGTAAGGTTTGTTTCCTCTTGATGTAGCCTTAAGCAGAGACTGGCGAATAACACTTTCAATGAAAGGCGTTGTTAAGCTTCCAAAAAACTACCGTCTCCTGAAATCTCAACATACATTTTTTCATCCAATCTTCATGATTCTTTCAAGTATTGATCAGTACACCAATCAAACGTGGATGCCCAAGTTTTGTTCTTCTAGGTGTAGCATTCGTTTGCAGGAACAGTTAGAAATTATAGGTTTCACTCTGTTTTCTCCTATATTGACAGATGCAGTTAGAACTCTAAATCAAACACGGTTTGTGCTAGCTTCTTGAAACTTGACACAGTAAAGTAGTTCTACGTTCTATCTCTAAGGTTTGTTTCCTCTTGTATCCTAAAGCTGGGACTGGCGAATAACACTTATACTGAAAGGGGTTGCCAAACTCCAACACACTAGAGTCTCCTGAAATCTCAACATATATTTTTTCATCCAATCTTCATGATACTTTCAAGTAATGATCAGTACACCAATCCAACTTGGATGCCAAAGTTTAGTTCTCCTAGATTGAAGCATTCTTTTGGAGTAACAGTTTGAATTTTTAGGTTTCACTCTGTTTTCTCCTATATTGACAAATGTAGTTTGAACTCTAAATCAAACACGGTTTGTGCTAGCTTCTTGAAACTTGAAACAGTAAAGTAGTTCTACATTCTATTTTTATTTTTTGTTTCCTCTGGATGTAGACCTAAGCAGAGACTCACGAAAGACACATTCAATGAAAGGCGTTGTTAGGCTGCCAAAATACTACAGTCTCCTGAAATCTCAACATATTTTTTTTTCCGACCTTCATGATAATTTCATGTAATCAGCAGTACACCAATAAAACGTGGATGTTCAAGTTTCGTTCTCCTAGGTTGAAGCATTCGTTTACAGTAACAGTTTGAATTTTTAGTTTTCACTCTGTTTTCTCCTATATTGACAGATGCAGTTCGAACTCTAAATCAAACATGGTTTGTGCTAGCTTCTTGAAACTTGACACAATAAAGTAGTTCTACGTTCTATCTCTAAGGTTTGTTTCCTCTTGATGTAGCCTTAAGCAGAGACTGGCGAATAACTCTTTCAATGAAAGGCGTTGTTAAGCTTCCCAAAAACTACCATCTCCTGAAATCTCAACATATATTTTTTCATCCAATCTTCATGATTCTTTCAAGTATTGATCAGTACACCAATCAAACGTGGATGCCCGAGTTTTTGTTCTTCTAGGTTGTAGCATTTGTTTGCAGGAACAGTTAGAAATTATAGGTTTCACTCTGTTTTCTCCTATATTGACAGATGCAGTTAGAACTCTAAATCAAACACGGTTTGTGCTAGCTTCTTGAAACTTGACACAGTAAAGTAGTTCTACGTTCTATCTCTAAGGTTTGTTTTCTCTTGTATCCTAAAGCTGGGACTGGCGAATAACACTTATACTGAAAGGGGTTGCCAAACTTCCAACACACTAGAGTCTCCTGAAATCTCAACATATATTTTTTCATCCAATCTTCATGATACTTTCAAGTAATGATCAGTACACCAATCCCACTTGGATGCCAAAGTTTAGTTCACCTAGATTGAAGCATTCTTTTGGAGTAACAGTTTGAATTTTTAGGTTTCACTCTGTTTTCTCCTATATTGACAAATGTAGTTCGAACTCTAAATCAAACACGGTTTGTGCTAGCTTCTTGAAACTTGAAACAGTAAAGTAGTTCTACATTCTATTTTTATTTTTTGTTTCCTCTGGATGTAGACCTAAGCAGAGACTGACGAAAGACACATTCAATGAAAGGCGTTGTTAGGCTGCCAAAATACTACAGTCTCCTGAAATCTCAACATATTTTTTTTCCGACCTCCATGATAATTTCAAGTAATCACCAGTACACCAATAAAACGTGGATATTCAAGTTTCGTTCTCCTAGCTTGAAGCATTCGTTTGCAGTAACAGTTTGAATTCTTAGTTTTCACTCTGTTTTCTCCTATATTGACAGATGCAGTTCGAACTCTAAATCAAACATGGTTTGTGCTAGCTTCTTGAAACTTGACACAATAAAGTAGTTCTACGTTCTATCTCTAAGGTTTGTTTCCTCTTGATGTAGCCTTAAGCAGAGACTGGCGAATAACACTTTCAATGAAAGGCATTGTTAAGCTTCCAAAAAACTACCGTCTCCTGAAATCTCAACATACATTTTTTCATCCAATCTTCATGATTCTTTCAAGTATTGATCAGTACACCAATCAAACGTGGATGCCCAAGTTTTGTTCTTCTAGGTGTAGCATTCGTTTGCAGGAACAGTTAGAAATTATAGGTTTCACTCTGTTTTCTCCTATATTGACAGATGCAGTTAGAACTCTAAATCAAACACGGTTTGTGCTAGCTTCTTGAAACTTGACACAGTAAAGTAGTTCTACGTTCTATCTCTAAGGTTTGTTTCCTCTTGTATCCTAAAGCTGGGACTGGCGATAACACTTATACTGAAAGGGGTTGCCAAACTCCAACACACTAGAGTCTCCTGAAATCTCAACATATATTTTTTCATCCAATCTTCATGATACTTTCAAGTAATGATCAGTACACCAATCCCACTTGGATGCCAAAGTTTAGTTCTCCTAGATTGAAGCATTCTTTTGGAGTAACAGTTGGAATTTTTAGGTTTCACTCTGTTTTCTCCTATATTGACAAATGTAGTTCGAACTCTAAATCAAACAGGGTTTGTGCTAGCTTCTTGAAACTTGAAACAGTAAAGTAGTTCTACATTCTATTTTTATTTTTTGTTTCCACTGGATGTAGACCTAAGCAGAGACTGACGAAAGACACATTCAATGAAAGGCGTTGTTAGGCTGCCAAAATACTACAGTCTCCTGAAATCTCAACATATTTTTTTTTCCGACCTTCATGATAATTTCATGTAATCAGCAGTACACCAATAAAACGTGGATGTTCAAGTTTCGTTCTCCTAGGTTGAAGCATTCGTTTACAGTAACAGTTTGAATTTTTAGTTTTCACTCTTTTCTCCTATATTGACAGATGCAGTTCAAACTCTAAATCAAACATGGTTTGTGCTAGCTTCTTGAAACTTGACACAATAAAGTAGTTCTACGTTCTATCTCTAAGGTTTGTTTCCTCTTGATGTAGCCTTAAGCAGAGACTGGCGAATAACACTTTCAATGAAAGGCGTTGTTAAGCTTCCAAAAAACTACCGTCTCCTGAAATCTCAACATACATTTTTTCACCCAATCTTCATGATTCTTTCAAGTATTGATCAGTACACCAATCAAACGTGGATGCCCAAGTTTTGTTCTTCTAGGTTGTAGCATTCGTTCGCAGGAACAGTTAGAATTTATAGGTTTCACTCTGTTTTTTCCTATATTGACAGATGCAGTTAGAACTCTAAATCAAACACGGTTTGTGCTAGCTTCTTGAAACTTGACACAGTAAAGTAGTTCTACGTTCTATCTCTAAGGTTTGTTTCCTCTTGTATCCTAAAGCTGGGACTGGCGAATAACACTTATACTGCAAGGGGTTGCCAAACTTCCAAAACACTAGAGTCTCCTGAAATCTCAACATATATTTTTTCATCCAATCTTCATGATACTTTCAAGTAATGATCAGTACACCAATCCCACTTGGATGCCAAAGTTTAGTTCTCCTAGATTGAAGCATTCTTTTGGAGTAACAGTTTGAATTTTTAGGTTTCACTCTGTTTTCTCCTATATTGACAAATGTAGTTCGAACTCTAAATCAAACACGGTTTGTGCTAGCTTCTTGAAACTTGAAACAGTAAAGTAGTTCTACATTCTATTTTTATTTTTTGTTTCCTCTGGATGTAGACCTAAGCAGAGACTGACGAAAGACACATTCAATGAAAGGCGTTGTTAGGCTGCCAAAATACTAGAGTCTCTTGAAATCTCAACATATTTTTTTTTCCGACCTTCATGATAATTTCATGTAATCAGCAGTACACCAATAAAACGTGGATGTTCAAGTTTCGTTCTCCTAGGTTGAAGCATTCGTTTACAGTAACAGTTTGAATTTTTAGTTTTCACTCTGTTTTCTCCTATATTGACAGATGCAGTTCAAACTCTAAATCAAACATGGTTTGTGCTAGCTTCTTGAAACTTGACACAATAAAGTAGTTCTACGTTCTATCTCTAAGGTTTGTTTCCTCTTGATGTAGCCTTAAGCAGAGACTGGCGAATAACACTTTCAATGAAAGGCGTTGTTAAGCTTCCCAAAAACTACCATCTCCTGAAATCTCAACATACATTTTTTCATCCAATCTTCATGATTCTTTCAAGTATTGATCAGTACACCAATCAAACGTGGATGCCCAAGTTTTGTTCTTCTAGGTTGTAGCATTCGTTTGCAGGAACAGTTAGAAATTATAGGTTTCACTCTGTTTTCTCCTATATTGACAGATGCAGTTAGAACTCTAAATCAAACACGGTTTGTGCTAGCTTCTTGAAATTTGACACAGTAAAGTAGTTCTACGTTCTATCTCTATGGTTTGTTTCCTCTTGTATCCTAAAGCTGGGACTGGCGAATAACACTTATACTGAAAGGGGTTGCCAAACTCCAACACACTAGAGTCTCCTGAAATCTCAACATATATTTTTTCATCCAATCTTCATGATACTTTCAAGTAATGATCAGTACACCAATCCCACTTGGATGCCAAAGTTTAGTTCTCCTAGATTGAAGCATTCTTTTGGAGTAACAGTTCTAATTTTTAGGTTTCACTCTGTTTTCTCCTATATTGACAAATGTAGTTCGAACTCTAAATCAAACAGGGTTTGTGCTAGCTTCTTGAAACTTGAAACAGTAAAGTAGTTCTACATTCTATTTTTATTTTTTGTTTCCACTGGATGTAGACCTAAGCAGAGACTGACGAAAGACACATTCAATGAAAGGCGTTGTTAGGCTGCCAAAATACTACAGTCTCCTGAAATATCAACATATTTTTTTTCCGACCTTCATGATAATTTCAAGTAATGAGCAGTACACCAATAAAACGTGGATGTTCAAGTTTCGTTCTCCTAGGTTGAAGCATTCGTTTACAGTAACAGTTTGAATTTTTAGTTTTCACTCTGTTTTCTCCTATATTGACAGATGCAGTTCAAACTCTAAATCAAACATGGTTTGTGCTAGCTTCTTGAAACTTGACACAATAAAGTAGTTCTACGTTCTATCTCTAAGGTTTGTTTCCTCTTGATGTAGCCTTAAGCAGAGACTGGCGAATAACACTTTCAATGAAAGGAGTTGTTAAGCTTCCCAAAAACTACCATCTCCTGAAATCTCAACATATATTTTTTCATCCAATCTTCATGATTCTTTCAAGTATTGATCAGTACACCAATCAAACGTGGATGCCCGAGGTTTGTTCTTCTAAGTTGTAGCATTTGTTTGCAGGAAAAGTTAGAAATTATAGGTTTCACTCTGTTTTCTCCTATATTGACAGATGCAGTTAGAACTCTAAATCAAACACGGTTTGTGCTAGCTTCTTGAAACTTGACACAGTAAAGTAGTTCTACGTTCTATCTCTGAGGATTGTTTCCTCTTGTATCCTAAAGCTGGGACTGGCGAATAACACTTATACTGAAAGGGGTTGCCAAACTTCCAACACACTAGAGTCTCCTGAAATCTCAACATATATTTTTTCATCCAATCTTCATGATACTTTCAAGTAATGATCAGTACACCAATCCCACTTGGATGCCAAAGTTTAGTTCTCCTAGATTGAAGCATTCTTTTGGAGTAACAGTTGGAATTTTTAGGTTTCACTCTGTTTTCTCCTATATTGACAAATGTAGTTCGAACTCTAAATCAAACACGGTTTGTGCTAGCTTCTTGAAACTTGAAACAGTAAAGTAGTTCTACATTCTATTTTTATTTTTTGTTTCCTCTGGATGTAGAACTAAGCAGAGACTGACGAAAGACACATTCAATGAAAGGCGTTGTTAGGCTGCCAAAATACTACAGTCTCCTGAAATCTCAACATATTTTTTTCCGACCTTCATGATAATTTCAAGTAATCAGCAGTACACCAATAAAACGTGGATGTTCAAGTTTCGTTCTCCTAGGTTGAAGCATTCGTTTGCAGTAACAGTTTGATTTTTTAGTTTTCACTCTGTTTTCTCCTATATTGACAGATGCAGTTCGAACTCTAAATCAAACATGGTTTGTGCTAGCTTCTTGAAACTTGACACAATAAAGTAGTTCTACGTTCTATCTCTAAGGTTTGTTTCCTCTTGATGTAGCCTTAAGCAGAGACTGGCGAATAACACTTTCAATGAAAGGCGTTGTTAAGCTTCCAAAAAATTACCGTCTCCTGAAATCTCAACATACATTTTTTCATCCAATCTTCATGATTCTTTCAGGTATTGATCAGTACACCAATCAAACCTGGATGCCCAAGTTTTGTTCTTCTAGGTTGTACCATTCGTTTGCAGGAACAGTTAGAAATTATAGGTTTCACTCTGTTTTCTCCTATATTGACAGATGCAGTTAGAACTCTAAATCAAACACGGTTTGTGCTAGCTTCTTGAAACTTGACACAGTAAAGTAGTTCTACGTTCTATCTCTAAGGTTTGTTTCCTCATGTATCCTAAAGCTGGGACTGGCGAATAACACTTATACTGAAAGGGGTTGCCAAACTTCCAACACACTAGAGTCTCCTGAAATCTCAACATATATTTTTTATCCAATCTTCATGATACTTTCAAGTAATGATCAGTACACCAATCCCACTTGGATGCCAAAGTTTAGTTCTCCTAGATTGAAGCATTCTTTTGGAGTAACAGTTGGAATTTTTAGGTTTCACTCTGTTTTCTCCTATATTGACAAATGTAGTTCGAACTCTAAATCAAACACGGTTTGTGCTAGCTTCTTGAAACTTGAAACAGTAAAGTAGTTCTACATTCTATTTTTATTTTTTGTTTCCTCTGGATGTAGACCTAAGCAGAGACTGACGAAAGACACATTCAATGAAAGGCGTTGTTAGGCTGCCAAAATACTACAGTCTCCTGAAATCTCAACATATTTTTTTTTCGACCTTCATGATAATTTCAAGTAATCAGCAGTACACCAATAAAACGTGGATGTTCAAGTTTCGTTCTCCTAGGTTGAAGCATTCGTTTGCAGAAACAGTTTGAATTTTTAGTTTTCACTCTGTTTTCTCCTATATTGACAGATGCAGTTCGAACTCTAAATCAAACATGGTTTGTGCTAGCTTCTTGAAACTTGACACAATAAAGTAGTTCTACGTTCTATCTCTAAGGTTTGTTTCCTCTTGATGTAGCCTTAAGCAGACACTGGCGAATAACACTTTCAATGAAAGGCGTTGTTAAGCTTCCAAAAAATTACCGTCTCCTGAAATCTCAACATACATTTTTTCATCCAATCTTCATGATTCTTTCAAGTATTGATCAGTACACCAATCAAACGTGGATGCCCAAGTTTTGTTCTTCAAGGTTGTAGCATTCGTTTGCAGGAACAGTTAGAATTTATACGTTTCACTCTGTTTTCTCCTATATTGACAAATGCAGTTAGAACTCTAAATCAAACACGGTTTGTGCTAACTTCTTGAAACTTGACACAATAAAGTAGTTCTACGTTCTATCTCTAAGGTTTGTTTCCTCTTGTATCCTAAAGCTGGGACTGGCGAATAACACTTATACTGAAAGGGGTTGCCAAAGTTCCAACACACTAGAGTCTCCTGAAATCTCAACATATATTTTTTATCCAATCTTCATGATACTTTCAAGTAATGATCAGTACACCAATCCCACTTGGATGCCAAAGTTTAGTTCTCCTAGATTGAAGCATTCTTTTGGAGTAACAGTTGGAATTTTTAGGTTTCACTCTGTTTTCTCCTATATTGACAAATGTAGTTCGAACTCTAAATCAAACACGGTTTGTGCTAGCTTCTTGAACCTTGAAACAGTAAAGTAGTTCTACATTGTATTTTTATTTGTTGTTTCCTCTGGATGTAGACCTAAGCAGAGACTGATGAAAGACACATTCAATGAAAGGCGTTGTTAGGCTGCCAAAATACTACAGTCTCCTAAAATCTCAACATATTTTTTTTCCGACCTTCATGATAATTTCAAGTAATCAGCAGTACACCAATAAAACGTGGATGTTCAAGTTTCGTTCTCCTAGGTTGAAGCATTCGTTTGCAGTAACAGTTTGAATTTTTAGTTTTCATTCTGTTTTCTCCTATATTGACAGATGCAGTTCGAACTCTAAATCAAACATGGTTTGTGCTAGCTTCTTGAAACTTGACACAATAAAGTAGTTCTACGTTCTATCTCTAAGGTTTGTTTCCTCTTGATGTAGCCTTAAGCAGAGACTGGCGAATAACACTTTCAATGAAAGGCGTTGTTAAGCTTCCAAAAAACTACCGTCTCCTGAAATCTCAACATACATTTTTTCATCCAATCTTCATGATTCTTTCAAGTATTGATCAGTACACCAATCAAACGTGGATGCCCAAGTTTTGTTCTTCTAGGTTGTAGCATTCGTTTGCAGGAACAGTTAGAAATTATAGGTTTCACTCTGTTTTCTCCTATATTGACAGATGCTGTTACAACTCTAAATCAAACACGGTTTGTGCTAGCTTCTTGAAACTTGACACAGTAAAGTAGTTCTACGTTCTATCTCTAAGGTTTGTTTCCTCTTGTATCCTAAAGCTGGGACTGGCGAATAACACTTATACTGAAAGGGGTTGCCAAACTTCCAACACACTAGAGTCTCCTGAAATCTCAACATATATTTTTTCATCCAATCTTCATGATACTTTCAAGTAATGATCAGTACACCAATCCCACTTGGATGCCAAAGTTAGGTTCTCCTAGATTGCAGCATTCTTTTGGAGTAACAGTTTGAATTTTTAGGTTTCACTCTGTTTTCTCCTATATTGACAAATGTAGTTCGAACTCTAAATCAAACACGGTTTGTTTTAGCTTCTTGAAACTTGAAACAGTAAAGTAGTTCTACATTCTATTTTAATTTTTTGTTTCCTCTGGATGTAGACCTAAGCAGAGACTGACGAAAGACACATTCAATGAAAGGCGTTGTTAGGCTGCCAAAATACTACAGTCTCCTGAAATCTCAACATATATTTTTTTTCCGACCTTCAAGATAATTTCAAGTAATGAGCAGTACACCAATAAAACGTGGATATTCAAGTTTCGTTCTCCTAGGTTGAAGCATTCGTTTGCAGTAACAGTTTGAATTTTTAGTTTTCACTCTGTTTTCTCCTATATTGACAGATGCAGTTCGAACTCTAAATCAAACATGGTTTGTGCTAGCTTCTTGAAACTTGACACAATAAAGTAGTTCTACGTTCTATCTCTAAGGTTTGTTTCCTCTTGATGTAGCCTTAAGCAGAGACTGGCGAATAACACCTTCAATGAAAGGTGTTGTTAAGCTTCCAAAAAACTACCGTCTCCTGAAATCTCAACATATATTTTTTCATCCAATCTTCATGATTCTTTCAAGTATTGATCAGTACACCAATCAAACGTGGATGCCCAAGTTTTGTTCTTCTAGGTTGTAGCATTCGTTTGCAGGAACAGTTAGAAATTATAGGTTTCACTCTGTTTTCTCCTATATTGACAGATGCAGTTAGAACTCTAAATCAAACACGGTTTGTGCTAGCTTCTTGAAACTTGACACAATAAAGTAGTTCTACGTTCTATCTCTAAGGTTTGTTTCCTCTTGTATCCTAAAGCTGGGACTGGCGAATAACACTTATACTGAAAGGGGTTGCCAAACTTCCAACACACTAGAGTCTCCTGAAATCTCAACATATATTTTTTCATCCAATCTTCATGATACTTTCAAGTAATGATCAGTACACCAATCCCACTTGGATGCCAAAGTTTAGTTCTCCTAGATTGAAGCATTCTTTTGGAGTAACAGTTTGAATTTTTAGGTTTCACTCTGTTTTCTCCTATATTGACAAATGTAGTTCGAACTCTAAATCAAACACGGTTTGTTTTAGCTCCTTGAAACTTGAAACAGTAAAGTAGTTCTACATTCTATTTTTATTTTTTGTTTCCTCTGGATGTAGACCTAAGCAGAGACTGACGAAAGACACATTCAATGAAAGGCGTTGTTAGGCTGCCAAAATACTACAGGCTCCTGAAATCTCAACATATTTTTTTTCCGACCTTCATGATAATTTCAAGTAATGTGCAGTACACCAATAAAACGTGGATGTTCAAGTTCCGTTCTCCTAGGTTGAAGCATTCGTTTGCAGTAACAGTTTGAATTTTTAGTTTTCACTGTGTTTTCTCCTATATTGACAGATGCAGTTCGAACTCTAAATCAAACATGGTTTGTGCTAGCTTCTTGAAACTTGACACAATAAAGTAGTTCTACGTTCTATCTCTAAGGTTTGTTTCCTCTTGATGTAGCCTTAAGCAGAGACCGGCGAATAACACTTTCAATGAAAGGCGTTGTTAAGCTTCCAAAAAACTACCGTCTCTTGAAATCTCAACATATATTTTTTCATCCAATCTTCATGATTCTTTCAAGTATTGATCAGTACACCAATCAAACGTGGATGCCCAAGTTTTGTTCTTCTAGGTTGTACCATTCGTTTGCAGGAAC
This sequence comes from Callospermophilus lateralis, assembly GCF_048772815.1. Classification (NCBI taxonomy): domain Eukaryota; kingdom Metazoa; phylum Chordata; class Mammalia; order Rodentia; family Sciuridae; genus Callospermophilus; species Callospermophilus lateralis. Next base: position 77,857 of record NW_027513994.1, read on the forward strand.
AGTTAGAAATTATAGGTTTCACTCTGTTTTCTCCTATATTGACAGATGCAGTTAGAACTCTAAATCAAACACGGTTTGTGCTAGCTTCTTGAAACTTGACACAGTTAAGTAGTTCTACGTTCTATCTCTAAGGTTTGTTTCCTCATGTATCCTAAAGCTGGGACTGGCGAATAACACTTATACTGAAAGGGGTTGCCAAACTTCCAACACACTAGAGTCTCCTGAAATCTCAACATATATTTTTTATCAAATCTTCATGATACTTTCAAGTAATGATCAGTACACCAATCCCACTTGGATGCCAAAGTTTAGTTCTCCTAGATTGATGCAATCCTTTGGAGTAACAGTTTGAATTTTTAGGTTTCACTCTGTTTTCTCCTATATTGACAAATGTAGTTCGAACTCTAAATCAAACACGGTTTGTGCTAGCTTCTTGAAACTTGAAACAGTAAAGTAGTTCTACATTCTAGTTTTATTTTTTGTTTCCTCTGGATGTAGACCTAAGCAGAGACTGACGAAAGACACATTCAATGAAAGGCGTTGTTAGGCTGCCAAAATACTACAGTCTCCTGAAATCTCAACATATTTTTTTTCCGACCTTCATGATAATTTCAAGTAATCAGCAGTACACCAATAAAACGTGGATGTTCAAGTTTCGTTCTCCTAGGTTGAAGCATTCGTTTGAAGTAACAGTTTGAATTCTTAGTTTTCACTCTGTTTTCTCCTATATTGACAGATGCAGTTCGAACTCTAAATCAAACATGGTTTGTGCTAGCTTCTTGAAACTTGACACAATAATGTAGTTCTACGTTCTATCTCTAAGGTTTGTTTCCTCTTTATGTAGCCTTAAGCAGAGACTGGCGAATAACACTTTCAATGAAAGGCGTTGTTAAGCTTCCAAAAAACTACCGTCTCCTGAAAACCCAACATACATTTTTTCATCCAAACTTCATGATTCTTTTAAGTATTGATCAGTACACCAATCAAAGGTGGATGCCCAAGTTTTGTTCTTCTAGGTTGTAGCATTCGTTTGCAGGAACAGTTAGAAATTATAGGTTTCACTCTGTTTTCTCGTATATTGACAGATGCAGTTAGAACTCTAAATCAAACACGGTTTGTGCTAGCTTCTTGAAACTTGACACAGTAAAGTAGCTCTACGTTCTATCTCTAAGGTTTGTTTCCTCTTGTATCCTAAAGCTGGGACTGGCGAATAACACTTATACTGAAAGGGGTTGCCAAACATCCAACACACTAGAGTCTCCTGAAATATCAACATATATTTTTTCATCCAATCTTCATGACACTTTCAAGTAATGATCAGTACACCAATCCCACTTGGATGCCAAAGTTTAGTTCTCCTAGATAGAAGCATTCTTTTGGAGTAACAGTTTGAATTTTTAGGTTTCACTCTGTTTTCTCCTATATTGACAAATGTAGTTCGAACTCTAAATCAAACACGGTTTGTGCTAGCTTCTTGAAACTTGAAACAGTAAAGTAGTTCTACATTCAATTTTTATTTTTTGTTTCCTCTGGATGTAGACCTAAGCAGAGACTGACGAAAGACACATTCAATGAAAGGCGTTGTTAGGCTGCCAAAATACTACAGTCTCCTGAAATCTCAACATACATTTTTTCATCCAATCTTCATGATTCTTTTAAGTATTGATCAGTACACCAATCAAACGTGGATGCCCGAAGTTTTGTTCTTCTTGGTTGTAGCATTCGTTTGCAGGAACAGTTAGAAATTATAGGTTTCACTCTGTTTTCTCCTATATTGACAGATGCAGTTAGAACTCTAAATCAAACACGGTTTGTGCTAGCTTCTTGAAACTTGACACAGTAAAGTAGTTCTACGTTCTATCTCGAAGGTTTGTTTCCTCTTGTATCCTAAAGCTGGGACTGGCGAGTAACACTTATACTGAAAGGGGTTGCCAAACTTCCAACACACTAGAGTCTCCTGAAATCTCAACATATATTTTTTCATCCAATCTTCATGACACTTTCAAGTAATGATCAGTACACCAATCCCACTTGGATGCCAAAGTTTAGTTCTCCTATATAGAAGCATTCTTTTGGAGTAACAGTTTGAATTTTTAGGTTTCACTCTGTTTTCTCCTATATTGACAAATGTAGTTTGAACTCTAAATCAAACACGGTTTGTGCTAGCTTCTTGAAACTTGAAACAGTAAAGTAGTTCTACATTCTATTTTTATTTTTTGTTTCCTCTGGATGTAGACCTAAGCAGAGACTGAAGAAAGACACATTCAATGAAAGGCATTGTTAGGCTGCCAAAATCCTACAGTCTCCTGAAATCTCAACATATTTTTTTTTCCGACCTTCATGATAATTTCAAGTAATGAGCAGTACACCAATAAAACGTGGATGTTCACGTTCCGTTCTCCTAGGTTGAAGCATTCGTTTGCAGTAACAGTTTGAATTTTTAGTTTTCACTCTGTTTTCTCCTATATTGACAGATGCAGTTCGAACTCTAAATCAAACATGGTTTGTGCTAGCTTCTTGAAACTTGACACAATAATGTAGTTCTACGTTCTATCTCTAAGTTTTGTTTCCTCTTGATGTAGCCTTAAGCAGAGACTGGCGAATAACACTTTCAATGAAAGGCGTTGTTAAGCTTCCAAAAAACTACCGTCTCCTGAAATCTCAACATACATTTTTTCATCCAATCTTCATGATTGTTTCAAGTATTGATCAGTACACCAATCAAACGTGGATGCCCAAGTTTTGTTCTTCTAGGTTGTAGCATTCGTTTGCAGGAACAGTTAGAAATTATAGGTTTCACTCTGTTTTCTCCTATATTGACAGATGCATTTATAACTCTAAATCAAACACGGTTTGTGCTAGCTTCTTGAAACTTGACACAATAAAGTACTTCTACGTTCTATCACTAAGGTTTGTTTTCTCTTGTATCCCAAAGCTGGGACTGGCGAATAACACTTATACTGAAAGGGGTTGCCAAACTTCCAACACACTAGAGTCTCCTGAAATCTCAACATATATTTTTTCATCCAATCTTCATGATACTTTCAAGTAATGATCAGTACACCAATCCCACTTGGATGCCAAAGTTTAGTTCTCCTAGATTGAAGCATTCTTTTGGAGTAACAGTTTGAATTTTTAGGTTTCACTCTGTTTTCTCCTATATTGACAAATGTAGTTCGAACTCTAAATCAAAGAGGGTTTGTGCTAGCTTCTTGAAACTTGAAACAGTAAAGTAGTTCTACATTCTATTTTTATTTTTTGTTTCCTCTGGATGTAGACCTAAGCAGAGGCTGACGAAAGACACATTCAATGAAAGGCGTTGTTAGGCTGCCAAAATACTACAGTCTCCTGAAATCTCAACATATTTTTTTTTCCGACCTTCATGATAATTTCAAGTAATGAGCAGTACACCAATAAATCGTGGATGTTCAAGTTTCGTTCTCCTAGGTTGAAGCATTCGTTTGCAGTAACAGTTTGAATTTTTAGTTTTCACTCTGTTTTCTCCTATATTGACAGATGCAGTTCGAACTCGAAATCAAACATGGTTTGTGCTAGCTTCTTGAAACTTGACACAATAAAGTATTTCTATGTTCTATCTCTGAGGTTTGTTTCCTCTTGATGTAGAATTAAGCAGAGACTGGCGAATAACACTTCCAATGAAAGGCGTTGTTAAGCTTCCAAAAAACTACCGTCTCCTGAAATCTCAACATATATTGTTTCATCCAATCTTCATGATTCTTTCAAGTATTGATAAGTACACCAATCAAACGTGGATGCCCAAGTTTTGTTCTTCTAGGTTGTAGCATTCGTTTGCAGGAACAGTTAGAATTTATAGGTTTCACTCTGTTTTCTCCTATATTGACAGATGCAGTTAGAACTCTAAATCAAACACGGTTTGTGCTAGCTTCTTGAAACTTGACACAGTAAAGTAGTTCTTCGTTCTATCTCTAAGGTTTGTTTCCTCTTGTATCCTAAAGCTGGGACTGGCGAATAACACTTATACTGAAAGGGGTTGCCAAACTTCCAACACACTAGAGTCTCCTGAAATCTCAACATATATTTTTTCATCCAATCTTCATGATACTATCAAGTAATGATCAGTACACCAATCCCACTTGGATGCCAAAGTTTAGTTCTCCTAGATTGAAGCATTCTTTTGGAGTAACAGTTTGAATTTTTAGGTTTCACTCTGTTTTCTCCTATATTGACAAATGTAGTTCGAACTCTAAATCAAACAGGGTTTGTGCTAGCTTCTTGAAACTTGAACAGTAAAGTAGTTCTACATTCTATTTTTATTTTTTATTACCTCTGGATGTAGACCTAAGCAGAGACTGACGAAAGACACATTCAATGAAAGGCGTTGTTAGGCTGCCAAAATACTACAGTCTCCTGAAATCTCAACATATTTTTTTTTCCGACCTTCATGATAATTTCAAGTAATCAGCAGTACACCAATTAAACGTGGATGTTCAAGTTTCGTTCTCCTAGATTGAAGCATTCGTTTGCAGTAGCAGTTTGAATTTTTAGTTTTCAGTCTGTTTTCTCCTATATTGAAAGATGCAGTTCGAACTCTAAATCAAACATGGTTTCTGCTAGCTTCTTGAAACTTGACACAATAAAGTAGTTCTATGTTCTATCTCTAAGGTTTGTTTCCTCTTGATGTAGCCTTAAGAGGAGACTGGCGAATAACACTTTCAATGAAAGGCGTTGTTAAGCTTCCCAAAAACTACCGTCTCCTGAAATCTCAACATATATTTTTTCATCCAATCTTCATGATTCTTTCAAGTATTGATCAGTACACCAATCAAACGTGGATGCCCAAGTTTTGTTCTTCTAGGTTGTAGCATTCGTTTGCAGGAACAGTTAGAAATTATAGGTTTCACTCTGTTTTCTCCTATATTGACAGATGCAATTAGAACTCTAAATCAAACACGGTTTGTGCTAGCTTCTTGAAACTTGACACAATAAAGTAGTTCTACGTTCTATCTCTAAAATTTGTTTCCTCTTGTATCCTAAAGCTGGGACTGGCGAATAACACTTATACTGAAAGGGGTTGCCAAACTTCCAACACACTAGAGTCTCCTGAAATCTCAACATATATTTTTTCATCCAATCTTCATGATACTTTCAAGTAATGATCAGTACACCAATCCCACTTGGATGCCAAAGTTTAGTTCTCCTAGATTGAAGCATTCTTTTGGAGTAACATTTTGAATTTTTAGGTTTCACTCTGTTTTCTCCTATATTGACAAATGTAGTTCGAACTCTAAATCAAACACGGTTTGTGCTAGCTTCTTGAAACTTGAAACAGTAAAGTATTACTACATTCTATTTTTACTTTTTGTTTCCTCTGGATGTAGACCTAAGCAGAGACTGATGAAAGACACATTCAATGAAAGGCGTTGTTAGGCTGCCAAAATACTACAGTCTCCTGAAATCTCAACATATTTTTTTTTCCGACCTTCATGATAATTTCAAGTAATCAGCAGTACACCAATAAAACGTGGATGTTCAAGTTTCGTTCTCCTAGGTTGAAGCATTCGTTTCCAGTAACAGCTTGAATTTTTAGTTTTCACTCTGTTTTCTCCTATATTGGCAGATGCAGTTCGAACTCTAAATCAAACATGGTTTGTGCTAGCTTCTTGAAACTTGACACAATAAAGTAGTTCTACGTTCTATCTCTAAGGTTTGTTTCCTCTTGATGTAGCCTTAAGCAGAGACTGGCGAATAACACTTTCAATGAAAGGCGTTGTTAAGCTTCCATAAAAGTACCGTCTCCTGAAATCTCAAGATACATTTTTTCATCCAATCTTCATGATTGTTTCAAGTATTGATCAGTACACCAATCAAACGTAGATGCCCAAGTTTTGTTCTTCTAGGTTGTAGCATTCGTTTGCAGGAACAGTTAGAAATTATAGGTTTCACTCTGTTTTCTCCTATATTGACAGATGCATTTATAACTCTAAATCAAACACGGTTTGTGCTAGCTTCTTGAAACTTGACACAATAAAGTACTTCTACGTTCTATCACTAAGGTTTGTTTCCTCTTGTATCCCAAAGCTGGGACTGGCGAATAACACTCATACTGAAAGGGGTTGCCAAACTTCCAACACACTAGAGTCTCCTGAAATCTCAACATATATTTTTTATCCAATCTTCATGATACTTTCAAGTAATGATCAGTACACCAATCCCACTTGGATGCCAAAGTTTAGTTCTCCTAGATTGAAGCATTCTTTTGGAGTAACAGTTTGAATTTTTAGGTTTCACTCTGTTTTCTCCTATATTGACAAATGTAGTTCGAACTCTAAATCAAAGAGGGTTTGTGCTAGCTTCTTGAAACTTGACACAGTAAAGTAGTTCTACATTCTATATTTATTTTTTGTTTCCTCTGGATGTAGACCTAAGCAGAGTCTGACGAAAGACACATTCAATGAAAGGCGTTGTTAGGCTGCCAAAATACTACAGTCTCCTGAAATCTCAACATATTTTTTTTTTTCCGACCTTCATGATAATTTCAAGTAATGAGCAGTACACCAATAAATGGTGGATGTTCAAGTTTCGTTCTTTTAGGTTGAAGCATTCGTTTGCAGTAACAGTTTGAATTTTTAGTTTTCACTCTGTTTTCTCCTATATTGACAGATGCAGTTTGAACTCTAAAACAAACATGGTTTGTGCTAGCTTCTTGAAACTTGACACAATAAAGTAGTTCTACGTTCTATCTCTAAGGTTTGTTTCCTCTTGATGTAGCCTTAAGCAGAGACCGGCGAATAACACTTTCAATGAAAGGCGTTGTTAAGCTTCCAAGAAACTACTGTCTCCTGAAATCTCAACATATATTTTTTCATCCAATCTTCATGATTCTTTCAAGTATTGATCAGTACACCAATCAAACGTGGATGCCCAAGTTTGTTCTTCTAGGTTGTAGCATTCGTTTGCAAGAACAGTTAGAATTTATAGGTTTCACTCTGTTTTCTCCTATATTGACAGATGCAGTTAGAACTCTAAATCAAACACGGTTTGTGCTAGCTTCTTGAAACTTGACACAATAAAGTAGTTCTGCGTTCTATCTCTAAGGTTTGTTTCCTCTTGTATCCTAAAGCTGGGACTGGCGAATAACACTTATACGGAAAGGGGTTGCCAAACGTCCAACACACTAGAGTCTCCTGAAATCTCAACATATATTTTTTCATCCAATCTTCATGATACTTTCAAGTAATGATCAGTACACCAATCCCACTTGGATGCCAAAGTTTAGTTCTCCTAGATTGAAGCATTCTTTTGGAGTAACAGTTTGAATTTTTAGGTTTCACTCTGTTTTCTCCTATATTGACAAATGTAGTTCGAACTCTAAATCAAACACGGTTTGTGCTAGCTTCTTGAAACTTAAAACAGTAAAGTAGTTCTACATTCTATTTTTATTTTTGTTTCCTCTGGATGTAGAACTAAGCAGAGACTGACGAAAGACACATTCAATGAAAGGCGTTGTTAGGCTGCCAAAATACTACAGGCTCCTGAAATCTCAACATATTTTTTTTTCCGACCTTCATGATAATTTCAAGTAATGAGCAGTACACCAATAAAACGTGGATGTTCAAGTTCCGTTCTCCTAGGTTGAAGCATTCGTTTGCAGTAACAGTTTGAATTTTTAGTTTTCACTCTGTTTTCTCCTATATTGACAGATGCAGTTCGAACTCTAAATCAAACATGGTTTGTGCTAGCTTCTTGAAACTTGACACAATAAAGTAGTTCTACGTTCTATCTCTAAGGTTTGTTTCCTCTTGATGTAGCCTTAAGCAGAGACTGGCGAATAACACTTTGAATGAAAGGCGTTGTTAAGCTTCCAAAAAACTACGGTCTCCTGAAATCTCAACATATATTTTTTCATCCAATCTTCATGATACTTTCAAGTAATGATCAGTACACCAATCCCACTTGGATGCCAAAGTTTAGTTCTCCTAGATTGAAGCATTCTTTTGGAGTAACAGTTTGAATTTTTAGGTTTCACTCTGTTTTCTCCTATATTGACAAATGTAGTTCGAACTCTAAATCAAACACGGTTTGTGCTAGCTTCTTGAAACTTGAAACAGTAAAGTAGTTCTACATTCTATTTTTATTTTTTGTTTCCTCTGGATGTAGACCTAAGCAGAGACTGACGAAACACACATTCAATGAAAGGCGTTGTTAGGCTGCCAAAATACTACAGGCTCCTGAAATCTCAACATATTTTTTTTCCGACCTTCATGATAATTTCAAGTAATGAGCAGTACACCAATAAAACGTGGATGTTCAAGTTCCGTTCTCCTAGGTTGAAGCATTCGTTTGCAGTAACAGTTTGAATTTTTAGTTTTCACTCTGTTTTCTCCTATATTGACAGATGCAGTTCGAACTCTAAATCAAACATGGTTTGTGCTAGCTTCTTGAAACTTGACACAATAAAGTAGTTCTACGTTCTATCTCTAAGGTTTGTTTCCTCTTGATGTAGCCTTAAGCAGAGACTGGCAAATAACACTTTGAATGAAAGGCGTTGTTAAGCTTCCAAAAACTACGGTCTCCTGAAATCTCAACATATATTTTTTCATCCAATCTTCATGATTCTTTCAAGTATTGATCAGTACACCAATCAAAAGTGGTTGCCCAAGTTTTGTTCTTCTAGGTTGTAGCATCCGTTTGCAGGAACAGTTAGAAATTATAGGTTTCACTCTGTTTTCTCCTATATTGACAGATGCAGTTAGAACTCTAAATCAAACACGGTTTGTGCTAGCTTCTTGAAACTTGACACAATAAAGTAGTTCTACGTTCTATCTCTAAGGTTTGTTTCCTCTTGTATCCTAAAGCTGGGACTGGCGAATAACACTTATACTGAAAGGGGTTGCCAAACTTCCAACACGCTAGAGTCTCCTGAAATCTCAACATATATTTTTCCATCCAATCTTCATGATACTTTCAAGTAATTATCAGTACACCAATCCCACTTGGATGCCAAAGTTTAGTTCTCCTAGATTGAAGCATTCTTTTGGAGTAACAGTTTGAATTTTTAGGTTTCACTCTGTTTTCTCCTATATTGACAAATGTAGTTCGAACTCTAAATCAAACAGGGTTTGTGCTAGCTTCTTGAAACTTGAAACAGTAAAGTAGTTCTACATTCTATTTTTATTTTTTGCTTCCTCTGGATGTAGACCTAAGCAGAGACTGACGAAAGACACATTCAATGAAAGGCGTGGTTAGGCTGCCAAAATACTACAGGCTCCTGAATCTCAACATATTTTTTTTCAGACCTTCATGATAATTTCAAGTAATGAGCAGTACACCAATAAAACGTGGATGTTCAAGTTCCGTTCTCCTAGGTTGAAGCATTCGTTTGCAGTAACAGTTTGAATTTTTAGTTTTCACTCTGTTTTCTCCTATATTGACAGATGCAGTTCGTACTCTAAAACAAACATGGTTTGTACTAGCATCTTGAAACTTGACACAATAAAGTAGTTCTACGTTCTATCTCTAAGGTTTGTTTCCTCTTGATGTAGCCTTAAGCAGAGACCGGCGAATAACACTTTCAATGAAAGGCGTTGTTAAGCTTCCAAGAAACTACCGTCTCCTGAAATCTCAACATATATTTTTTCATCCAATCTTCATGATTCTTTCAAGTATTGATCAGTACACCAATCAAACGTGGATGCCCAAGTTTTGTTCTTCTAGGTTGTAGCATTCGTTTGCAAGAACAGTTAGAAATTATAGGTTTCACTCTGTTTTCTCCTATATTGACAGATGCAGTTAGAACTCTAAATCAAACACGGTTTGTGCTAGCTTCTTGAAACTTGAAACAGTAAAGTAGTTCTACATTCTATTTTTAATTTTTGTTTCCTCTGGATGTAGACCTAAGCAGAGACTGACGAAAGACACATTCAATGAAAGGCGTTGTTAGGCTGCCAAAATACTACAGTCTCCTGAAATCTCAACATATTTTTTTTTCCGACCTTCATGATAATTTCATGTAATGAGCAGTACACCAATAAAACGTGGATGTTCAAGTTTCGTTCTCCTAGCTTGAAGCATTCGTTTGCAGTAACAGTTTGAATTTTTAGTTTTCACTCTGTTTTCTCCTATATTGACAGATGCAGTTCGAACTCTAAATCAAACATGGTTTGTGCTAGCTTCTTGAAACTTGACACAATAAAGTAGTTCTACGTTCTATCTCTAAGGTTTGTTTCCTCTTGATGTAGCCTTAAGCAGAGACTGGCGAATAACACTTTCAATGAAAGGCGTTGTTAATCTTCCAAAAAACTACCGTCTCCTGAAATCTCAACATATATTTTTTCATCCAATCTTCATGATTGTTTCAAGTATTGATCAGTACACCAATCAAACGTGGATGCCCAAGTTTTGTTCTTCTAGGTTGTAGCATTCGTTTGCAGGAACAGTTAGAAATTATAGGTTTCACTCTGTTTTCTCCTATATTGACAATTGCAGTTAGAACTCTAAATCAAACACGGTTTGTGCTAGCTTTTTGAAACTTGACACAATAAAGTAGTTCTACGTTCTATCTCTAAGGTTTGTTTCCTCTTGTATCCTAAAGCTGGGACTGCTGGCAAATAACACTTATTCTGAAAGGGGTTGCCAAACTTCCAACACACTAGAGTCTCCTGAAATCTCAACATATATTTTTTCATCCAATCTTCATGATTCTTTCAAGTAATGATCAGTACACCAATCCCACTTGGATGCCAAAGTTTAGTTCTCCTAGATTGAAGCATTCTTTTGGAGTATGAGTTTGAATTTTTAGGTTTCACTCTGTTTTCTCCTATATTGACAAATGTAGTTCGAACTCTAAATCAAACACGGTTTGTGCTAGCTTCTTGAAACTTGAAACTGTAAAGTAGTTCTACATTCTATTTTTATTTTTTGTTTCCTCTGGATGTAGACCTAAGCAGAGACTCATGAAAGACACATTCAATGAAAGGCGTTGTTAGGCTGCCAAAATACTACAGTCTCCTGAAATCTCAACATATTTTTTTTTCCGACCTTCATGATAATTTCATGTAATGAGCAGTACACCAATAAAACGTGGATGTTCAAGTTTCGTTCTCCTAGCTTGAAGCATTCGTTTGCAGTAACAGTTTGAATTTTTAGTTTTCACTCTGTTTTCTCCTATATTGACAGATGCAGTTCGAACTCTAAATCAAACATGGTTTGTGCTAGCTTCTTGAAACTTGACACAATAAAGTAGTTCTACGTTCTATCTCTAAGGTTTGTTTCCTCTTGATGTAGCCTTAAGCAGAGACTGGCGAATAACACTTTCAATGAAAGGCGTTGTTAAGCTTCCAAAAAACTACAGTCTCCTGAAATCTCAACATATATTTTTTCATCCAATCTTCATGATTCTTTCAAGTATTGATCAGTACACCAATCAAACGTGGATGCCCAAGTTTTGTTCCTCTAGGTTGTAGCATTCGTTTGCAGGAACAGTTAGAAATTATAGGTTTCACTCTGTTTTCTCCTATATTGACAAATGCAGTTAGAACTCTAAATCAAACACGGTTTGTGCTAGCTTCTTGAAACTTGACACAATAAAGTAGTTCTACGTTCTATCTCTAAGGTTTGTTTCCTCTTGTATCCTAAAGCTGGGACTGGCGAATAACACTTATTCTGAAAGGGGTTGCCAAACTTCCAACACACTAGAGTCTCCTGAAATCTCAACATATATTTTTTCATCCAATCTTCATGATACTTTCAAGTAATGATCAGTACACCAATCCCACTTGGATGCCAAAGTTTAGTTCTCCTAGATTGAAGCATTCTTTTGGAGTAACAGTTTGAATTTTTAGGTTTCACTCTGTTTTCTCCTATATTGACAAATGTAGTTCGAACTCTAAATCAAACACGGTTTGTGCTAGCTTCTTGAAACTTGAAACAGTAAAGTAGTTCTACATTCTATTTTTATTTTTTCTTTCCTCTGGATGTAGACCTAAGCAGAGACTGACGAAAGACACATTCAATGAAAGGCGTTGTTAGGCTGCCAAAATACTACAGGCTCCTGAAATCTCAACATATTTTTTTTTTCCGACCTTCATGATAATTTCAAGTAATGAGCAGTACACCAATATAACGTGGATGTTCAAGTTTCGTTTTCCTAGTTTGAAGCATTCATTTGCAGTAACAGCTTGAATTTTTAGTTTTCACTCTGTTTTCTCCTATATTGACAGATGCAGTTCGAACTCTAAATCAAACATGGTTTGTGCTAGCTTCTTGAAACTTGACACAATAAAGTAGTTCTACGTTCTAACTCTAAGGTTTGTTTCCTCTTGATGTAGCCTTAAGCAGAGACTGGCGAATGACACTTTCAATGAAAGGCGTTGTTAAGCTTCCAAAAAACTACCGTCTCCTGAAATCTCAACATATGTTTTTTCATCCAATCTTCATGATTCTTTCAAGTATTGATCAGTACACCAATCAAACGTGGATGCCCAAGTTTTGTTCTTCTAGGTTGTAGCATTCGTTTGCAGGAACAGTTAGAAATTATAGGTTTCACTCTGTTTTCTCCTATATTGACAGATGCAGTTAGAACTCTAAATCAAACACGGTTTGTGCTAGCTTCTTGAAACTTGACACAATAAAGTACTTCTACGTTCTATCTCTAAGGTTTGTTTCCTCTTGTATCCTAAAGCTGGGACTGGCGAATTACACTTATACTGAAAGGGGTTGCCAAACTTCCAACACACTAGAGTCTCCTGAAATTTCAACATATATTTTTTCATCCAATCTTCATGATACTTTCAAGTAATGATCAGTACACCAATCCCACTTGGATGCCAAAGTTTAGTTCTCCTAGATTGAAGCATTCTTTTGGAGTAACAGTTTGAATTTTTAGGTTTCAATCTGTTTTCTCCTATATTGACAAATGTAGTTCGAACTCTAAATCAAACACGGTTTGTGCTAGCTTCTTGAAACTTGAAACAGTAAAGTAGTTCTACATTCTATTTTTATTTTTTCCTCTGGATGTAGACCTAAGCAGAGACTGACGAAAGACACATTCAATGAAAGGGGTTGTTAGGCTGCCAAAATAATACAGTCTCCTGAAATCTCAACATATTTTTTTTCCGACCTTCATGATGATTTCATGTAATCAGCAGTACACCAATAAAACGTGGATGTTCAAGTTTCGTTCTCCAAGGTTGAAGCATTCGTTTACAGTAACAGTTTGAATTTTAATTTTCACTCTGTTTTCTCCTATATTGACAGATGCAGTTCGAACTCTAAATCAAACATGGTTTGTGCTAGCTTCTTGAAACTTGACACAATAAAGTAGTTCTACGTTCTATCTCTAAGGTTTGTTTCCTCTTGTATCCTAAAGCTGGGACTGGCGAATAACACGTATACTGAAAGGGATTGCCAAATTCCAACACACTAGAGTCTCCTGAAATCTCAACATATATTTTTTCATCCAATCTTCATGATACTTTCAAGTAATGATCAGTAAACCAATCCCACTTGGATGCCAAAGTTTAGTTCTCCTAGATTGAAGCATTCTTTTGGAGTAACAGTTTGAATTTTTAGGTTTCACTCTGTTTTCCCCTATATTGACAAATGTAGTTCGAACTCTAAATCAAACACGGTTTGCGCTAGCTTCTTGAAACTTGAAACAGTAAAGTAGTTCTACATTCTATTTATATTTTTTTGTTTCCTCTGGATGTAGACCTAAGCAGAGACTGACGAAAGACACATTCAATGAAAGGCGTTGTTAGGCTGCCAAAATACTACAGTCTCCTGAAATCTCTACATTTTTTTTTTCGAAATTCATGATAATTTCAAGTAATCAGCAGTACACCAATAAAACGTGGATGTTCAAGTTTCGTTTTCCTAGTTTGAAGCATTCGTTTGCAGTAAAAGCTTGAATTTTTAGTTTTCACTCTGTTTTCTCCTATATTGACAGATGCAGTTCGAACTCTAAATCAAACATGGTTTGTGCTAGCTTCTTGAAACGTGACACAATAAAGTAGTTCTACGTTCTAACTCTAAGGTTTGTTTCCTCTTGATGTAGCATTAAGCAGAGACTGGCGAATGACACTTTCAATGAAGGGCGTTGTTAAGCTTCCAAAAAACTACCATCTCCTGAAATCTCAACATATATTTTTTCATCCAATCTTCATGATTCTTTCAAGTATTGATCAGTACACCAATCAAACGTGGATGCCCAAGTTTTGTTCTTCTAGGTTGTAGCATTCGTTTGCAGGAACAGTTAGAAATTATAGGTTTCACTCTGTTTTCTCCTATATTGATAGATGCAGTTAGAACTCTAAATGAAACACGGTTTGTGCTAGCTTCTTGAATCTTGACACAATAAAGTAGTTCTACGTTCTATCTCTAAGGTTTGTTTCCTCTTGTATCCTAAAGCTGGGACTGGCGAATAACACTTATTCTGAAAGGGGTTGCCAAACTTCCAACACACTAGAGTCTCCTGAAATCTCAACATATATTTTTTCATCCAATCTTCATGATACTTTCAAGTAATGATCAGTACACCAATCCCACTTGGATGCCAAAGTTTAGTTCTCTTAGATTGAAGCATTGTTTTGGAGTAACAGTTTGAATTTTTAGGTTTCACTCTGTTTTCTCCTATATTGACAAATGTAGTTCGAACTCTAAATCAAACACGGTTTGTGCTAGCTTCTTGAAACTTGAAACAGTAAAGTAGTTCTACATTCTATTTTTATTTTTTGTTTCCTCTGGATGTAGACCTAAGCAGAGACTGACGAAAGACACATTCAATGAAAGGCGTTGTTAGGCTGCCAAAATACTACAGTCTCCTGAAATCTCAACATATTTTTTTTTCCGTCCTTCATAATGATTTCAAGTAATCAGCAGTACACCAATAAAAAGTGGATGTTCAAGTTTCGTTCTCCTACCTTGAAGCATTCGTTTGCAGTAACAGTTTGAATTTTTAGTTTTCACTCTGTTTTCTCCTATATTGACAGATGCAGTTCGAACTCTAAATCAAACATGGTTTGTGCTAGCTTCTTGAAACTTGACACAATAAAGTAGTTCTACGTTCTATCTCTAAGGTTTGTTTCCTCTTGATGTAGCCTTAAGCAGAGACTGGTGAAAAACTCTTTCAATGAAAGGCGTTGTTAAGCTTCCAAAAAACTACCGTCTCCTGAAATCTAAACATATATTTTTTCATCCAATCTTCATGATTCTTTCAAGTATTGATCAGTACACCAATCAAACGTGGATGCCCAAGTTTTGTTCTTCTAGGAGTAGCATTCTTTTGCAGGAACAGTTAGAAATTATAGGTTTCACTCTGTTTTCTCCTATATTGAAAGATGCAGTTAGAACTCTAAATCAAACACGGTTTGTGCTAGCTTCTTGAAACTTGACACAATAAAGTAGTACTACGTTCTATCTCTAAGGTTTGTTTCCTTTTGTATCCTAAAGCTGGGACTGGCGAATAACATTATACTGAAAGGGGTTGCCAAACTTCCAACACACTAGAGTCTCCTGAAATCTCAACATATATTTTTTCATCCAATCTTCATGATACTTTCAAGTAATGATCAGTACACCAATCCCACTTGGATGCCAAAGTTTAGTTCTCCTAGATTGAAGCATTCTTTTGGAGTAACAGTTTGAATTTTTAGGTTTCACTCTGTTTTCTCCTATATTGACAAATGTAGTTCGAACTCTAAATCAAACACGGTTTGTGCTAGCTTCTTGAAACTTGAAACAGTAAAGTAGTTCTACATTCTATTTTTATTTTTTGTTTCCTCTGGATGTAGACCTAAGCAGAGACTGACGAAAGACACATTCAATGAAAGGCGTTGTTAGGCTGCCAAAATACTACAGTCTCCTGAAATCTCAACATATTTTTTTTTCCGACCTTCATGATCATTTCAAGTAATGAGCAGTACACCAATAAAACGTAGATGTTCAAGTTTCGTCCTCCTAGGTTGAAGCATTCGTTTGCAGTAACAGTTTGAATTTTTAGTTTTCACTCCGTTTTCTCCTATATTGACAGATGCAGTTCGAACTCTAAATCAAACATGGTTTGTGCTAGCTTCTTGAAACTTGACACAATAAAGTAGTTCTACGTTATATCTCTAAGGTTTGTTTCCTCTTGATGTAGCCTTAAGCAGAGACTGGCGAATAACACTTTCAATGAAAGGCGTTGTTAAGCTTCCATAAAACTACCGTCTCCTGAAATCTCAACTTATATTTTTTCATCCAATCTTCATGATTTTTTCAAGTATTGATCAGTACACCAATCAAACGTGGATGCCCAAGTTTTGTTCCTCTAGGTTGTAGCATTTGTTTGCAGGAACAGTTAGAAATTATAGGTTTCACTCTATTTTCTCCTATATTGACAGATGCAGTTAGAACTCTAAATGAAACACGGTTTGTGCTAGCTTCTTGAAACTTGACACAATAAAGTAGTTCTACGTTCTATCTCTAAGGTTTGTTTCCTCTTGTATCCTAAAGCTGGGACTGGCGAATAACACTTATACTGAAAGGGGTTGCCAAACTTCCAACACACTAGAGTCTCCTGAAATCTCAACATATATTTTTCCATCCAATCTTCATGATACTTTCAAGTAATGATCAGTACACCAATCCCACTTGGATGCCAAAGTTTAGTTCTCCTACATTGAAGCATTTTTTGGAGTAACAGTTTGAATTTTTAGGTTTCACTCTGTTTTCTCCTATATTGACAAATGTAGTTCGAACTCTAAATCAAACACGGTTTGTGCTAGCTTCTTGAAACTTGAAACAGTAAAGTAGTTCTACATTCTATTTTTATTTTTTGTTTCCTCTGGATGTAGACCTAAGCAGAGACTGACGAGAGACACATTCAATGAAAGGTGTTGTTAGGCTGCCAAAATACTACAGTCTCCTGAAATCTCAACATATTTTTTTTTCCGACCTTCATGATAATTTCAAGTAATGAGCAGTACACCAATAAAACGTGGATGTTCAAGTTTCGTTCTTCTAGCTTGAAGCATTCGTTTGCAGCCACAGTTTGAATTTATAGTTTTCACTCTGTTTTCTCCTATATTGACAGATGCAGTTCGAACTCTAAATCAAACATGGTTTGTGCTAGCTTCTTGAAACTTGACCCAATAAAGTAGTTCTACGTTCTATCTCAAGGTTTGTTTCCTCTTGATGTAGCCTTAAGCAGAGACTGGCGAATAACACTTTCAATGAAAGGCGTTGTTAAGCTTCCAAAAAACTACCGTCTCCTGAAATCTCAACATATATTTTTTCATCCAATCTTCATGATTCTTTCAAGTATTGATCAGTACACCAATCAAACGCGGATGCCCAAGTTTTGTTCTTCTAGGTTGTAGCATTCGTTTGCAGGAACAGTTAGAAATTATAGGTTTCACTCTGTTTTCTCCTATATTGACAGAAGCAGTTAGAACTCTAAATCAAACACGGTTTGTGCTAGCTTCTTGAAACTTGACACAATAAAGTAGTTCTACGTTCTATCTCTAAGGTTTGTTTCCTCTTGTATCCTAAAGCTGGGACTGGCGAATAACACTTATACTGAAAGGGGTTGCCAAACTTCCAATACACTAGAGTCTCCTGAAATCTCAACATATATTTTTTCATCCAATCTTCATGATACTTTCAAGTAATGATCAGTACACCAATACCACTTGGATGCCAAAGTTTAGTTCTCCTAGATTGAAGCATTCTTTTGGCATAACAGTTTGAATTTTTAGGTTTCACTCTGTTTTCTCCTATATTGACAAATGTATTTCGAACTCTAAATCAAACACGGTTTGTGCTAGCTTCTTGAAACTTGACACAATAAAGTAGTTCTACGTTCTATCTCTAAGGTTTGTTTCCTTTTGTATCCTAAAGCTGGGACTGGCGAATAACACTTATACTGAAAGGGGTTGCCAACCTTCCAACACACTAGAGTCTCCTGAAATCTCAACATATATTTTTTTATCCAATCTTCATGATACTTTCAGTAATGATCAGTACACCAATCCCACTTGAATGCCAAAGTTTAGTTCTCCTAGATTGAAGCATTCTTTTGGAGTAACAGTTTGAATTTTTAGGTTTCACTCTGTTTTCTCCTATATTGACAAATGTAGTTCGAACTCTAAATCAAACACGGTTTGTGCTAGCTTCTTGAAACTTGAAACAGTAAAGTAGTTCTACATTCTATTTTTATTTTTTGTTTCCTCTGGATGTAGACCTAAGCAGAGACTGACGAAAAAAACATTCAATGAGAGGCGTTGCTAGGCTGCCAAAATACAACAGTCTCCTGAAATCTCAACATATTTTTTTTTCCGACCTTCATGATCATTTCAAGTAATGAGCAGTACACCAATAAAACGTGGATGTTCAAGTTTCGTTCTCCTAGCTTGAAGCGTTCGTTTGCAGTAACAGTTTGAATTTTTAGTTTTCACTCTCTTTTCTCCTATATTGACAGATGCAGTTCGAACTCTAAATCAAACATGGTTTGTGCTAGCTTCTTGAAACTTGACACAATAAAGTAGTTCTACATTCTATCACTAAGGTTTGTTTCTTCTTGATGTAGCCTTAAGCAGAGACTGGCGAATAACACTTTCAATGAAAGGCGTTGTTAAGCTTCCGAAAAACTACCGTCTCCTGAAATCTCAACATATATCTTTTCATCCAATCTTCATGATTCTTTCAAGTATTGATCAGTACACCAATCAAACGTGGATGCCCAAGTTTTGTTCTTCTAGGTTGTAGCATTCGTTTGCAGGAACAGTTAGAAATTATAGGTTCACTCTGTTTTCTCCTATATTGACAGATGCAGTTAGAACTCTAAATCAAACATGATTTGTGCTAGCTTCTTGAAACTTGACACAATAAAGTAGTTCTACGTTCTATCTCTAAGGTTTGTTTCCTCTTGTATCCTAAAGCTGGGACTGGCGAATAACACTTATACTGAAAGGGGTTGCCAAACTTCCAACACACTAGAGTCTCCTGAAATCTCAACAAATATTTTTTCATCCAATCTTCATGATACTTTCAAGTAATGATCAGTACACCAATCCCACTTGGATGCCAAAGTTTAGTTCTCCTAGATTGAAGCATTCTTTTGGAGTAACAGTTTGAATTTTTAGGTTTCACTCTGTTTTCTCCTATATTGACAAATGTAGTTCGAACTCTAAATCAAACACGGTTTGTGCTAGCTTCTTGAAACTTGAAACAGTAAAGTAGTTCTACATTCTATTTTTATTTTTTGTTTCCTCTGGATGTAGACCTAAGCAGAGACTGACAAAAGACACATTCAATGAAAGGCGTTGTTAGGCTGCCAAATACTACAGTCTCCTGAAATCTCAACATATTTTTTTTTCCGACCTTCATGATACTTTCAAGTAATGAGCAGTACACCAATAAAACGTGGATGTTCAAGTTTCGTTCTCCTAGCTTGAGGCATTCGTTTGCAGTAACAGTTTGAATTTTTACTTTTCACTCTGTTTTCTCCTATATTGACAGATGCAGTTCGAACTCTAAATCAAACATGGTTTGTGCTAGCTTCTTGAAACTTGACACAATAAAGTAGCTCTATGTTCTATCTCTAAGGTTTGTTTCCTCTTGATGTAGCCTTAAGCAGAGACTGGCGAATAACACTTTCAATTAAAGGCGTTGTTAAGCTTCCGAAAAACTACCGTCTCCTGAAATCTCAACATATATCTTTTCATCCAATCTTCATGATTCTTTCAAGTATTGATCAGTACACCAATCAAACGTGGATGCCCAAGTTTTGTTCTTCTAGGTTGTAGCATTCGTTTGCAGGAACAGTTAGAAATTATAGGTTTCACTCTGTTTTCTCCTATATTGACAGATGCAGTTAGAACTCTAAATCAAACACATTTGTGCTAGCTTCTTGAAACTTGACACAATAAAGTAGTTCTACGTTCTATCTCTAAGGTTTGTTTCCTCTTGTATCCTAAAGCTGGGACTGGCGAATAACACTTATACTGAAATTGGTTGCCAAACTTCCAACACACTAGAGTCTCCTGAAATCTCAACATATATTTTTTCATCCAATCTTCATGATACTTTCAAGTAATGATCAGTACACCAATCCCACTTGGATGCCAAAGTTTAGTTCTCCTAGATTGAAGCATTCTTTTGGAGTAACAGTTTGAATTTTTAGGTTTCACTCTGTTTTCTCCTATATTGACAAATGTAGTTCGAACTCTAAATCAAACACGGTTTGTGCTAGCTTCTTGAAATTTGAAACAGTAAAGTAGCTCTACATTCTATTTTTATTTTTTGTTTCCTCTGGATGTAGAACTAAGCAGAGACTGACGAAAGACACATTCAATGAAAGGCGTTGTTAGGCTGCCAAAATACAACATTCTCCTGAAATCTCAACATATTTTTTTTCCAACCTTCATGATAATTTCATGTAATCAGCAGTACACCAATAAAACGTGGATGTTCAAGTTTCGTTTTCCTAGCTTGAAGCATTCGTTTGCAGTAACAGTTTGAATTTTATTTTTCACTCTGTTTTCTCCTATATTGACAGATGCAGTTCGAACTCTAAATCAAACATGGTTTGTGCTAGCTTCTTGAAACTTGACACAATAAAGTAGTTCTACGTTCTATCACTAAGGTTTGTTTCCTCTTGATGTAGCCTTAAGCAGAGACTGGCGAATAACACTTTCAATGAAAGGCGTTGTTAAGCTTCCGAAAAACTACTGTCTCCTGAAATCTCAACATATATCTTTTCATCCAATCTTCATGATTCTCTCAAGTATTGATCAGTACACCAATCAAACGTGGATGCCCAAGTTTTGTTCTTCTAGGTTGTAGAATTCGTTTGCAGGAACAGTTAGAAATTATAGGTTCACTCTGTTTTCTCCTATATTGACAGATGCAGTTAGAACTCTAAATCAAACATGGTTTGTGCTAGCTTCTTGAAACTTGACACAATAAAGTAGTTCTACGTTCTATCTCTAAGGTTTGTTTCCTCTTGTATCCTAAAGCTGGGACTGGCGAATAACACTTATACTGAAAGGGGTTGCCAAACTTCCAACACACTAGAGTCTCCTGAAATCTCAACATATATTTTTTCATCCAATCTTCATGATACTTTCAAGTAATGATCAGTACACCAATCCCACTTGGATGCCAAAGTTTAGTTCTCCTAGATTGAAGCATTCTTTTGGAGTAACAGTTTGAATTTTTAGGTTTCACTCTGTTTTCTCCTATATTGACAAATGTAGTTCGAACTCTAAATCAAACACGGTTTGTGCTAGCTTCTTGAAACTTGAAACAGTAAAGTAGTTCTACAGTCTATTTTTATTTTTTGTTTCCTCTGGATGTAGACCTAAGCAGAGACTGACGAAAGACACATTCAATGAAAGGCGTTGTTAGATTGCCAAAATACTACAGTCTCCTGAAATCTCAACATATTTTTTTTCTGACCTTCATGATCATTTCAAGTAATGAGCAGTACACCAATAAAACGTGGATGTTCAAGTTTCGTTCTCCTAGGTTGAAGCATTCGTTTGCAGTAACAGTTTGAATTTTTAGTTTTCACTCTCTTTTCTCCTATATTGACAGATGCAGTTCGAACTCTAAAAAAACACGGTTTGTGCTAGCTTCTTGAAAGTTGACACAATAAAGTAGTTCTACGTTCTATCTCTAACGTTTGTTTCCTCTTGTATCCTAAAGCTGGGACTGGCGAATAACACTTATACTGAAAGGGGTTGCCAAACTTCCAACACACTAGAGTCTCCTGAAATCTCAACATATATTTTTTCATCCAATCTTCATGATACTTTCAAGTAATGATCAGTACACCAATCCCACTTGGATGCCAAAGTTTAGTTCTCCTACATTGAAGCATTCTTTTGGAGTAACAGTTTGAATTTTTAGGTTTCACTCTGTTTTCTCCTATATTGACAAATGTAGTTCGAACTCTAAATCAAACACGGTTTGTGCTAGCTTCTTGAAACTTGAAACAGTAAAGTAGTTCTACATTCTATTTTTATTTTTTGTTTCCTCTGGATGTAGACCTAAGCAGAGACTGACGAAAGACACATTCAATGAAAGGCGTTGTTAGGCTACCAAAATACTACAGTCTCCTGAAATCTCAACATATTTTTTTTTCCGACCTTCATGATAATTTCATGTAATCAGCAGTACACCAATAAAACGTGGATGTTCAAGTTTCGTTCTCTAGCTTGAAGCATTCGTTTGCAGTAACAGTTTGAATTTTTAGTTTTCACTCTGTTTTCTCCTATATTGACAGATGCAGTTCGAACTCTAAATCAAACACGGTTTGTGCTAGCTTCTTGAAACTTGACACGATAAAGTAGTTCCACGTTCTATCTCTAAGGTTTGTTTCCTCTTGATGTAGCCTTAAGCAGAGACTGCCGAATAACACTTTCAATGAAAGGCGTTGTTAAGCTTCCGAAAAACTACCGTCTCCTGAAATCTCAGCATATATCTTTTCACCCAATCTTCATGATTTTTCAAGTATTTATCAGTACACCAATCAAACGTGGATGCCCAAGTTTTGTTCTTCTAGGTTGTAGCATTCGTTTGCAGGAACAGTTAGAAATTATAGGTTTCACTCTGTTTTCTCCTATATTGACAGATGCAGTTAGAACTCTAAATCAAACACGGTTTGTGCTAGCTTCTTGAAACTTGACACAATAAAGTAGTTCTACGTTCTATCTCTAAGGTTTGTTTCCTCTTGTATCCTAAAGCTGGGACTGGCGAATAACACTTATACTGAAAGGGGTTGCCAAACTTCCAACACACTAGAGTCTCCTGAAATCTCAACATATATTTTTTCATCCAATCTTCATGATACTTTCAAGTAATGATCAGTACACCAATCCCACTTGGATGCCAAAGTTTAGTTCTCCTACATTGAAGCATTCTTTTGGAGTAACAGTTTGAATTTTTAGGTTTCACTCTGTTTTCTCCTATATTGACAAATGTAGTTCGAACTCTAAATCAAACACGGTTTGTGCTAGCTTCTTGAAACTTGAAACAGTAAAGTACTTCTACATTCTATTTTTATTCTTTTGTTTCCTCTGGATGTAGACCTAAGCAGAGACTCACGAAAGACACACTCAATGAAAGGCGTTGTTAGGCTGCCAAAATACCACAGTCTCCTGAAATCTCAACATATTTTTTTCCGACCTTCATGATCATTTAAAGTAATTAGCAGTACACCAATAAAACGTGGATGTTCAAGTTTCGTTCTCCTATGTTGAAGCATTCGTTTGCAGTAACAGTTTGAATTTTTAGTTTTCACTCTGTTTTCTCCTATATTGACAGATGCAGTTCGAACTCTAAATCAAACATGGTTTGTGCTAGCTTCTTGAAACTTGACACGATAAAGTAGTTCTACGTTCTATCTCTAAGGTTTGTTTCCTCTTGATGTAGCCTTAAGCAGAGACTGGCGAATAACACTTTCAATGAAAGGCGTTGTTAAGCTTCCAAAAAAATACCATCTCCTGAAATCTCAACATATATCTTTTCATCCAATCTTCATGATTCTTTCAAGTATTGATCAGTACACCAATCAAACGTGGATGCCCAAGTTTTGTTCTTCTAGGTTGTAGCATTCGTTTGCAGGAACAGTTAGAAATTATAGGTTTCACTCTGTTTTCTCCTATATTGACAGATGCAGTTAGAACTCTAAATCAAACACGGTTTGTGCTAGCTTCTTGAAACTTGACACAATAAAGTAGTTCTACGTTCTATTTCTAAGGTGTGTTTCCTCTTGTATCCTAAAGCTGAGACTGGCGAATAACACTTATACTGAAAGAGGTTGCCAAACTTCCAACACACTAGAGTCTCCTGAAATCTCAACATATATTTTTTCATCCAATCTTCATGATAATTTCAAGTAATGATCAGTACACCAATCCCACTTGGATGCCAAAGTTTAGTTCTCCTAGATTGAAGCATTCTTTTGGAGTAACAGTTTGAATTTTTAGGTTTCACTCTGTTTTCTCCTATATTGACAAATGTAGTTCGAACTCTAAATCAAACACGGTTTGTGCTAGCTTCTTGAAACTTGAAACTGTAAAGTAGTTCTACATTCTATTTTTATTTTTTGTTTCCTCTGGATGTAGACCTAAGCAGAGACTGACGAAAGACACATTCAATGAAAGGCATTGTTAGGCTGCCAAAATAATACAGTCTCCTGAAATCTCAACATATTTTTTTTCCGACCTTCATGATCATTTCAAGTAATGAGCAGTACACCAATAAAACGTGGATGTTCAAGTTTAGTTCTCCTAGGTTGAAGCATTCGTTTGCAGTAACAGTTTGAATTTTTAGTTTTCACTCTGTTTTCTCCTATATTGACAGAAGCAGTTCGAACTCTAAATCAAACATGGTTTGTGCTAGCTTCTTGAAACTTGACACAATAAAGTAGTTCTACGTTCTATCTCTAAGGTTTGTTTCCTCTTGATGTAGCCTTAAGCAGAGACTGGCGAATAACACTTTCAATGAAAGGCCTTGTTAAGCTTCCGAAAAACTATCGTCTCCTGAAATCTCAACATATAACTTTTCATCCAATCACATGATTCTTTCAAGTATTGATCAGTACACCAATCAAACCTTAATGCCCAAGTTTTGTTCTTCTAGGTTGTTGCATTCGTTTGCAGGAACAGTTAGAAATTATAGGTTTCACTCTGTTTTCTCCTATATTGACAGATGCAGTTAGAACTCTAAATCAAACACGGTTTGTGCTAGCTTCTTGAAACTTGACACAATAAAGTAGTTCTAAGTTCTATCTCTAAGGTTTGTTTCCTCTTGTATCCTAAACCTGGGACTGGCGAATAACACTTATACTGAAAGGGGTTGCCAAACTTCCAACACACTAGAGTCTCCTGAAATCTCAACATATATTTTTTCATCCAATCTTCATGATACTTTCAAGTAATGATCAGTACACCAATCCCACTTGGATGCCAAAGTTTAGTTCTCCTAGATTGAAGCATTCTTTTGGAGTAACAGTTTGAATTTTTAGGTTTCACTCTGTTTTCTCCTATATTGACAGATGCAGTTAGAACTCTAAATCAAACACGGTTTGTGCTAGCTTCTTGAAACTTGACACTATAAAGTAGTTCTACGTTCTATCTCTAAGGTTTGTTTCCTCTTGTATCCTAAAGCTGGGACTGGCGAATAACACTTATACTGAAAGGGGTTGCCAAACATCCAACACACTAGAGTCTCCTGAAATCTCAACATATATTTTTTCATCCAATCTTCATGATACTTTCAAGTAATGATCAGTACACCAATCCCACTTGGATGCCAAAGTTTAGTTCTCCTAGATTGAAGCATTCTTTTGGAGTAACAGTTTGAATTTTTAGGTTTCACTCTGTTTTCTCCTATATTGACAAATGTAGTTCGAACTCTAAATCAAACACGGTTTGTGCTAGCTTCTTGAAACTTCAAACAGTAAAGTAGTTCTATATTCTATTTTTATTTTTTGTTTCCTCTGGATGTAGACCTAAGCAAAGACTGACGAAAGACACATTCAATGAAAGGCGTTGTTAGGCTGCCAAAATAATACAGTCTCCTGAAATCTCAACATATTTTTTTTTCCGACCTTCATGATAATTTTAAGTAATGAGCAGTACACCAATTAACGTGGATGTTCAAGTCTCGTTCTTCTAGCCTGAAGCATTCGTTTGCAGCAACAGTTTGAATTTATAGTTTTCACTCTGTTTTCTCCTATATTGACAGATGCAGTTCGAACTCTAAATCAAACATGGTTTGTGCTAGCTTCTTGAAACTTGACCCAATAAAGTAGTTCTACGTTCTATCTCAAGGTTTGTTTCCTCTTGATGTAGCCTTAAGCAGAGACTGGCGAATAACACTTTCAATGAAAGGCGTTGTTAAGCTTCCAAAAAACTACCGTCTCCTGAAATCTCAACATATATTTTTTCATCCAATCTTCATTTTTCTTTCAAGTATTGATCAGTACACCAATCAAACGCGGATGCCCAAGTTTTGTTCTTCTAGGTTGTAGCATTCGTTTGCAGGAACAGTTAGAAATTATAGGTTTCACTCTGTTTTCTCCTATATTGACAGAAGCAGTTAGAACTCTAAATCAAACATGGTTTGTGCTAGCTTCTTGAAACTTGACACAATAAAGTAGTTCTACGTTCTATCTCTATGGTTTGTTTCCTCTTCATGTAGCCTTAAGCAGAGACTGGCGAATAACACTTTCAATGAAAGGCGTTGTTAAGCTTCCAAAAAACTACCGTCTCCTGAAATCTCAACATATATTTTTTCATCCAATCTTCATGATTCTTTCAAGTATTGATCAGTACACCAATCAAAAGTGGATGCCCAAGTTTTGTTCTTCTAGGTTGTAGCATTCGTTTGCAGGAACAGTTAGAAATTATAGGTTTCACTCTGTTTTCTCCTATATTGACAGATGCAGTTAGAACTCTAAATCAAACACGGTTTGTGCTAGCTTCTTGAAACTTGACACAATAAAGTAGTTCTACGTTCTATCTCTAAGGTTTGTTTCCTCTTGATGTAGCTTTAAGCAGAGACTGGCGAATAACACTTTCAATGAAAGGCGTTGTTAAGCTTCCGAAAAACTATCGTCTCCTGAAATCTCAACATATAACTTTTCATCCAATCACATGATTCTTTCAAGTATTGATCAGTACACCAATCAAACCTTAATGCCCAAGTTTTGTTCTTCTAGGTTGTAGCATTCGTTTGCAGGAACAGTTAGAAATTATAGGTTTCACTCTGTTTTCTCCTATATTGACAGATGCAGTTCGAACTCTAAATCAAACACGGTTTGTGCTAGCTTCTTGAAACTTGACACAATAAAGTAGTTCTACGTTCTATCTCTAAGGTTTGTTTCCTCTTGTATCCTAAAGCTGGGACTGGCGAATAACACTTATACTGAAAGGGGTTGCCAAACTTCCAACACACTAGAGTCTCCTGAAATCTCAACATATATTTTTTCATCCAATCTTCATGATACTTTCAAGTAATGATCAGTACACCAATCCCACTTGGATGCCAAAGTTTAGTTCTCCTAGATTGAAGCATTCTTTTGGAGTAACAGTTTGAATTTTTAGGTTTCACTCTGTTTTCTCCTATATTGACAAATGTAGTTCGAACTCTAAATCAAACACGGTTTGTGCTAGCTTCTTGAAACTTGAAAGAGTAAAGTAGTTCTACATTCTATTTTTATTTTTTGTTTCCTCTGGATGTAGACCTAAGCAGAGACTGACGAAAGACACATTCAATGAAAGGCGTTGTTAGGCTGCCAAAATACTACAGTCTCCTGAAATCTCAACTTATGTTTTTTTTCCGACCTTCATGATCATTTCAAGTAATGAGCAGTACACCAATAAAACGTGGATGTTCAAGTTTCGTTCTCAAGGGTTGAAGCATTCGTTTGCAGTAACAGTTTGAATTTTTAGTTTTCACTCTGTTTTCTCCTATATTGACAGATGCAGTTCGAACTCTAAATCAAACATGGTTTGTGCTAGCTTCTTGAAACTTGACACGATAAAGTAGTTCCACGTTCTATCTTTAAGGTTTGTTTCCTCTTGATGTAGCCTTAAGCAAAGACTGGCGAATAACACTTTCAATGAAAGGCGTTGTTAAGCTTCCGAAAAACTACCGTCTCCTGAAATCTCAACATATATCTTTTCACCCAATCTTCATGATTCTTTCAAGTATTGATCAGTACACCAATCAAACGTGGATGCCCAAGTTTTGTTCTTCTAGGTTGTAGCATTCGTTTGCAGGAACAGTTAGAAATTATAGGTTTCACTCTTTTTTCTCCTATATTGACAGATGCAGTTAGAACTCTAAATCAAACACGGTTTGTGCTAGCTTCTTGAATCTTGACACAATAAAGTAGTTCTACGTTCTATCTCTAAGGTTTGTTTCCTCTTGTATCCTAAAGCTGGGACTGGCGAATAACACTTATTCTGAAAGGGGTTGCCAAACTTCCAACACACTAGAGTCTCCTGAAATCTCAACATATATTTTTTCATCCAATCTTCATGATACTTTCAAGTAATGATCAGTACACCAATCCCACTTGGATGCCAAAGTTTAGTTCTCCTAGATTGAAGCATTGTTTTGGAGTAACAGTTTGAATTTTTAGGTTTCACTCTGTTTTCTCCTATATTGACAGATGCAGTTAGAACTCTAAATCAAACACGGTTTGTGCTAGCTTCTTGAAACTTGACACAATAAAGTAGTTCTACGTTCTATCTCTAAGGTTTGTTTCCTCTTGATGTAGCCTTAAGCAGAGACTGGCGAATAACACTTTCAATGAAAGGCGTTGTTAAGCTTCCGAAAAACTATCGTCTCCTGAAATCTCAACATATAACTTTTCATCCAATCACATGATTCTTTCAAGTATTGATCAGTACACCAATCAAACCTTAATGCCCAAGTTTTGTTCTTCTAGGTTGTAGCATTCGTTTGCAGGAACAGTTAGAAATTATAGGTTTCACTCTGTTTTCTCCTATATTGACAGATGCAGTTCGAACTCTAAATCAAACACGGTTTGTGCTAGCTTCTTGAAACTTGACACAATAAAGTAGTTCTACGTTCTATCTCTAAGGTTTGTTTCCTCTTGTATCCTAAAGCTGGGACTGGCGAATAACACTTATACTGAAAGGGGTTGCCAAACTTCCAACACACTAGAGTCTCCTGAAATCTCAACATATATTTTTTCATCCAATCTTCATGATACTTTCAAGTAATGATCAGTACACCAATCCCACTTGGATGCCAAAGTTTAGTTCTCCTAGATTGAAGCATTCTTTTGGAGTAACAGTTTGAATTTTTAGGTTTCACTCTGTTTTCTCCTATATTGACAAATGTAGTTCGAACTCTAAATCAAACACGGTTTGTGCTAGCTTCTTGAAACTTGAAACAGTAAAGTAGTTCTACATTCTATTTTTATTTTTTGTTTCCTCTGGATGTAGACCTAAGCAGAGACTGACGAAAGACACATTCAATGAAAGGCGTTGTTAGGCTGCCAAAATACTACAGTCTCCTGAAATCTCAACTTATTTTTTTTTCCGACCTTCATGATCATTTCAAGTAATGAGCAGTACACCAATAAAACGTGGATGTTCAAGTTTCGTTCTCAAGGGTTGAAGCATTCGTTTGCAGTAACAGTTTGAATTTTTAGTTTTCACTCTGTTTTCTCCTATATTGACAGATGCAGTTCGAACTCTAAATCAAACATGGTTTGTGCTAGCTTCTTGAAACTTGACACGATAAAGTAGTTCCACGTTCTATCTTTAAGGTTTGTTTCCTCTTGATGTAGCCTTAAGCAAAGACTGGCGAATAACACTTTCAATGAAAGGCGTTGTTAAGATTCCGAAAAACTACCGTCTCCTGAAATCTCAACATATATCTTTTCACCCAATCTTCATGATTCTTTCAAGTATTGATCAGTACACCAATCAAACGTGGATGCCCAAGTTTTGTTCTTCTAGGTTGTAGCATTCGTTTGCAGGAACAGTTAGAAATTATAGGTTTCACTCTTTTTTCTCCTATATTGACAGATGCAGTTAGAACTCTAAATCAAACACGGTTTGTGCTAGCTTCTTGAATCTTGACACAATAAAGTAGTTCTACGTTCTATCTCTAAGGTTTGTTTCCTCTTGTATCCTAAAGCTGGGACTGGCGAATAACACTTATTCTGAAAGGGGTTGCCAAACTTCCAACACACTAGAGTCTCCTGAAATCTCAACATATATTTTTTCATCCAATCTTCATGATACTTTCAAGTAATGATCAGTACACCAATCCCACTTGGATGCCAAAGTTTAGTTCTCCTAGATTGAAGCATTGTTTTGGAGTAACAGTTTGAATTTTTAGGTTTCACTCTGTTTTCTCCTATATTGACAAATGTAGTTCGAACTCTAAATCAAACACGGTTTGTGCTAGCTTCTTGAAACTTGAAACAGTAAAGTAGTTCTACATTCTATTTTTATTTTTTGTTTCCTCTGGATGTAGACCTAAGCAGAGACTGACGAAAGACACATTCAATGAAAGGCGTTGTTAGGCTGCCAAAATACTACAGTCTCCTGAAATCTGAACTTATTTTTTTTTCCGACCTTCATGATCATTTCAAGTAATGAGCAGTACACCAATAAAACGTGGATGTTCAAGTTTCGTTCTCCTAGGTTGAAGCATTCGTTTGCAGTAACAGTTTGAATTTTTAGTTTTCACTCTGTTTTCTCCTATATTGACAGATGCATTTCGAACTCTAAATCAAACATGGTTTGTGCTAGCTTCTTGAAACTTGACACAATAAAGTAGTTCTACGTTCTATCACTAAGGTTTGTTTCCTCTTGATGTAGCCTTAAGCAGAGACTGGCGAATAACACTTTCAATGAAAGGCGTTGTTAAGCTTCCAAAAAACTACCATCTCCTGAAATCTCAACATATATCTTTTCATCCAATCTTCATGATTCTTTAAAGTATTGATCAGTACACCAATCAAACGTGGATGCCCAAGTTTTGTTCTTCTAGGTTGTAGCATTCGTTTGCAGGAACAGTTAGAAATTATAGGTTTCACTCTGTTTTCTCCTATATTGACAGATGCAGTTAGAACTCTAAATGAAACACGGTTTGTGCTAGCTTCTTGAAACTTGACACAATAAAGTAGTTCTACGTTCTATCTCTAAGGTTTGTTTCCTCTTGTATCCTAAAGCTGGGACTGGCGAATAACACTTATACTGAAAGGGGTTGCCAAACTTCCAACACACTAGAGTCTCCTGAAATCTCAACATATATTTTTTCATCCAATCTTCATGATACTTTCAAGTAGTGATCAGTACACCAATCCCACTTGGATGCCAAAGTTTAGTTCTCCTAGATTGAAGCATTCTTTTGGAGTAACAGTTTGAATTTTTAGGTTTCACTCTGTTTTCTCCTATATTGACAAATGTAGTTCGAACTCTAAATCAAACACGGTTTGTGCTAGCTT